>NC_060179.1:17382658-17682658 GCF_021184085.1 Oncorhynchus gorbuscha
GCCCTGACGCAGGAGGTAATTGTGCTCTCGATCTGTTTTGGGCATCAAGCCTCTCTCTCCTCTTTTCCTCCGTCCCTTCCCCCTCTCTTACGGTTGTTTGCTCCACAGAGAGAGGACACTTGTCAGAAGAATTTTGCCTCTTACACTACCCCCCGATGCGAGCGCATGCAGACACTCACACACACACTTATCCGCTCTCCTCAGTCCCCTTCATCAGTAGCTATTGTCTAACCCAGCCCCCCAAAAAGCCCCTGACATGCAAATCTGTCCCCTTTATTTCACTTTGGAGAGACAGAGAGTGGAGTAGTGGAGTGGAGTGGCCCTGCCCTCTGCCAGCAAACCAACCCCCTCCACTCTATACCCCTCCACCTCATGGATGATGCAGTCCTCCTCAGAGTAGATTGACTGGGTTAGGTTTTAATTAATGAAATGTATGATAATGTGATTTCTTTAATAGAACGACATAGTCTAATAGTGTTGTGTGACGATGATTAATATAGTACTTTGGGACGTGGCTACAGTGCCCAAGGGCTAAACGAGGCCCTCCTCTCTCTCTCTCTCTCAGCTCCAACCCTGGATACATTTCCAACCCTGGAACCTGACACAGTGCTAATGGGGACTGTGGCTAAGCTCAGGTATATGGACCAGAGAATGCCTAGCTATGCTTCATCAAATCCTGAACCATTACCTAAACAGGTTATATCATGTCCTAATACATTAAGCAGATGCTCTTATCCAGAGAAACTAGGTTTAGTGCCTTGCTCAAGGGCAGATCAATATATTTTTAACCTAGTCGGCTCAGGATTCGAACCAGCAACCTTTCAGTTACTGGCTAAATGCTCTTAACCTCTAGGCTATCTTTACACCACATATAACCCTCAACCTTAACTCTGGACCTCAGTTCCACTTCATTGTTTCATTGTTCCCCTCTATTCAGGAACTGATTTAGACCTGGGACACCAGGTGGGTGCAATTAATTATCAGGTAAAACAGGAAAACCAGCAGGCTCCAGACCTCGTAGGGTCAGAGTTGAATACCCCAGTCATATACGGATTTCACAATCTAGCTCTGTGATTGGCTTTAAGTTTCCACTGCATTTGGACTGACATGATTCAGTGGTTTAAGTTGTCATTGTGTTTAGAATTCATGTGTGTCACATTCAGGCTGCTTCACTGCCTCAGCTCTCCTCCAGGTCCAATTGTTTGAAGGTGGTGTGAAGGACGGGAGTGTGTCATCAGGAGAAACAGGAGGTTTGAGGGAAGAGCTTATCCACAACCGTTCGTCACTCTGATACCTGGTAAATGTGATAATTAATACTGTAATTTAACTAAACCTACTCTGCGAGGTCTGTAATTAAAACTGATGTACCTACTTAGCGCACCCAGCATCACAGGTGGGCCCAAATGAATCTACAAATAGAGCTAAATTGCCTGCACTTAGCGTTTTCGTCAACGTCAAACGTTTTCGTCAACGTTTTGGGGGAAATATCGGTAATTAATTCCGATATAACAAAATCATAAATTTGAGGTTAAATGCGGCGTCGGTGGCAGTCGTGCTGACAGGCAGGACCTCATCTGATGTTCCCAGATGGGACACAATACTCTGGTATCTTGGCTGGGAGTCTGGGAGTTTAGAGGAATATGATCACTGAGATAAAGTCCCTTTGCATTCCAGGATTGTTCAGAACTTTATCGGTCAGTTTGTGTCTGATTCTAGAGCTGAAAGAAAACATATTTTAATTCCAGAACACTTTTGCATCTAAAAACAAAAAGTAGAATATTTCAAGGGGCATCAGGATTGACCATAATCAATTGTTATCTATTTCATTGTTCCCTAAATACAATACTATTATTTTGCTAAAATCCCAACAGTATTTTTAGTCAAAAAGCTCATCTTATTTCAGAGAATGGGTTAGGGAATATGTTTGATTCCAAATATTTTTTTCTAATTTCCTCCTTGGTTTGAGTTGTTGGTGGCATAGACAGCACACTCCAATAGGCTGCTATTGTTTAATGATTATAGTAGATTAAACTGAAACGCAGGGAAATCAAATAAATAATCACACGTTTATGCATATTTTACATCATAGTCATGGCAAATAAGGCGAGTAATTAGTAGTTTCCATAAATTAGCAAATTGTTATTTATGTTATGTTAATGAGAGATCTTCAGTTTTAATCATGAATCATTTATGAATGAACAAAAAGTTTAACGCAAAGGAAAAAAAAGTCACAATTTGTCTGTCTACTAATGTGTCAGAGAAACAGGTGTACACACACTGACAGACACATGCACACCCGAACAGCACACAGCTCTCCATCAGTTCCTATGCAAGGATTTCCATAGGATGGTGAGGATGTGGGTGGCTGAGGGTTATTGATGATTGTTTGAGTTAGAGAGCTGAGATCCAGGCCCCTCTGTGTCCAGTACTAGCTATAGAGACAGAACGTAGAAGGCCCCTCTGTGAGGCAGAGGCCGAGAGAGGCAGGTCAGTCACAGTAGAGACAGTTGATAGTTGCTACTATCACAACAGTTTGAGTGGTGAGGACTCGAATTCCTCACCACCACTCATGGTAGAAAATTCACCAGACATTTTTGTATTCAGGATTCACTCAAACATGGTTTTAAGCTTTGTTTTACTATTGACTGTTACAGCTGATTTTGGAATTGTATATCAATTTGCTTTCCTTAAATATGAGTCATCTGATTTATTAGTTTCTTAATCACACTTTTCACAGCCAGCTCCTGATATCAGAGCATAAAAACTACAATCTGTCTCCTGAATTATCCTAGTGCTCAGCTGGCAACCATGCGCACTAGGCCTGAGATCGTTTTCTCCGGTTTTCCCTGGCTAAACTAGCTGGCTAGTTTTCCTCCTCATTGCCAAACTTCACAAATACTGCATGACGAAGGTGACATTCAAATATCATTGCTAACTAACTCAGATCCAAGTTCAGTTTTGAGGTCCACTGGCGTCATTGGCATAGGGTTCGATGGGCGTTTCTGACTGGTCTTGGAACTGTGACAACAGGCAGCGTCTCCCCACTTGGCTCGATGGGATATGTAGTGATTTTGCCAACACAGCCAGATACAGTTCATTCAGAAGGTATTCATACCCCTTGACTCATTCCACATTTTGTTGTGTTACAGCCTGAATTCAAAATGGGTTAAATAAAATACATGGGTTAAATAAAATAATGACAAACATGTTTTAAGACATTTATGGAGAAATATCTATTTGAACCCACTGAGTCGATAGACTTTTTACATTTAACTAGGCAAGTCAGTTAAGAACAAGAACAGTGGGTTAACTGCCTGTTCAGGGGCAGAAGGACAGATTTGTACCTTGTCAGGTCGGGGATTTGAACTTGCAACCTTTCGGTTACTAGTCTAACGCTCTAACCACTAGGCTACCCTGCCGCCCCAATGTTAGAATCACCTTTGGCAGTGATAACAGCTGTGAGTCTTTCTGGGTAAGTCTCTAAGAGATTTTCACACCTGGACTGTACAATATTTGCACATTATTCTTCTGAAAATTCTTCAAGCTCTGTCAAGTTGGTTGTTGATCATTGCAAGACAGACGTTTTCAAGTCTTGCTGCCGTAGATTTTCAGTTTTACTTTAGTGCCTTATTGCAAACAGGATGCATGTTTTGGAATATTTGTATTCTGTACAGGCTTCCTTCTTTTTACTCTGTCAATTAGTTTAGTATTGTGGAGTAACACAATGTTGTTGATCCATCCTCAGTTTTCTCCAATCATCACAGCCATTAAACTCTGTAACTGTTTAAAAGTCCCCATTGGCATCATGGTGAAATCCCTGAGCGGTTTCCTTCCTCTTCGGCAACTGAGTTAGGAAGGACGCCTGTATCTTTGTAGTGACTGGGTGTA
This sequence comes from Oncorhynchus gorbuscha, assembly GCF_021184085.1. Classification (NCBI taxonomy): domain Eukaryota; kingdom Metazoa; phylum Chordata; class Actinopteri; order Salmoniformes; family Salmonidae; genus Oncorhynchus; species Oncorhynchus gorbuscha. Next base: position 17,386,547 of record NC_060179.1, read on the forward strand.
TTGATACACCATCCAAAGTGTCATTAATAACTTACCAATAGGTGCCCTTCTATGCGAGGCATTGGAAAACCTCCCTTGGTGGTTGAATCTGTGTTTGAAATTCACTTATCGACTGAGGGACCTTACAGATATTTGTATGTGTGGGGTACAGAGATGAGGCAGTACTTCAAAAATCATAATAAACACTATTATTGCACACAGAGTGAGTCAATGCAAATGAATATGTGACTTGTTAAGCACATTTTTACTCCTGAACTTATTTAGGCTTGCCGTAACAACAGGGTTGAATGCTTATTGACTCAAGACATTTCAGCTTTTAATTTTTACTTAATATGTGAACATTTCTAAAAACATAATTCCACTGACATTATGGGGTGTTGTATGTAGACCAGCGACACACAATCTCAATTGAATCCATTGTAAATTCAGGCTGTAACACAACAAAATGTGGAAAAAGTCAAGGGGTGTGAATACTTTGTGAAGGCTCTGTGTGTGTAGTTTCAACTGACTATTGTATTTGTTGATTAAATCTGACTCTATTCATATAATGAGTAATCCAGGAATATCACAAGTTAATTGACACGAGAAAACTCGCGAAAATAGCAACTCTACGGATTGCAATGACTACAATGAATGGCAAAACTTGTTCTGGACACTAAAGGTCCACGAAGCTTCTCCTCCTCACAACTCTGTGAAGATCCTAATAAAATGCCAAATACCAATACACTCTCACCTCCACAGTGGCCAGATAGGGAGCTCACTTACTGTAGGGGGTTGGAAGTAGGGGTACAGTAGGAGTCGATATAGTAGTGTGTGTGGGGGCACGCCACGGATGGAGGGAAAGGGGGTCTAGTTAATGTGAGGGTGAAGGAGGGGGGTACCAGGGGAGGCAGTGAGTCAGAAAACAAGAGCAAAACAAATCTGTGATGTGGAACTTTCCGGAGCCAGCCACTCAAGGGGGATAAATGAGGAGTAGGAAGCTGTGAAATTACGTGGCCTTTGAGTGGGGAGAATGGCCCTAGCAGAGCATGGCCCTGAAATGAGGTGATAGAAACTTCACCTGATCCACAATTAACAGTGTCACGCACAGGCAAGGGGGGAGCTGAGATGGGGTCATAGCAGGGGAGGGAGAAATTACAATTCTCTGTGTGTCAAATTATCACCCCCCAAAAAGCGCAACCATGAGAAACTGGGACCAAGCAGAGAGAGGAGAAGGAGTATTTATACACATCCGTTTATTACAGAGAAAGAGACAGGGGAGAGAGAGACACAGAGAAAGAGACAGGGGAGAGAGAGACACAGAGAAAGAGACAGGGGAGAGAGAGACACAGAGAAAGAGACAGGGGAGAGAGACACGGAGAAAGAGACAGGGGAGAGAGAGACAGGGGAGAGAGAGACACAGAGAAAGAGACAGGGGAGAGAGACAGAGAAAGAGACAGAGAAAGAGACAGGGGAGAGAGACACAGAGAAAGAGACAGGGGGAGAGAGACAGAGAAAGAGACAGGAGGGAGAGAGAGAGAAAGAGACAGGGGAGAGAGAGACACAGAGAAAGAGACAGAGGGAGAGAGAGACAGAGAGAAAGAGACAGAAAGAGACAGAGAAAGAGACAGGGGAGAGAGACACAGTGAAAGAGACAGGGGAGAGAGAGACACAGAGAAAGAGACAGGGGAGAGAGAGACACCGAGAAAGAGACAGGGGAGAGAGAGACACAGAGAAAGAGACAGGGGAGAGAGACACAGAGAAAGATACAGGGGAGAGAGAGACACAGAGAAAGAGACAGGGGAGAGAGAGACACAGAGAAGGAGACAGGGGAGAGAGAGACACAGAGAAAGAGACAGGGGAGAGAGACACAGTGAAAGAGACAGGGGGGAGAGAGACACAGAGAAAGAGACAGGGGAGAGAGAGACACAGAGAAAGAGACAGGGGAGCGAGACACAGAGGAAGAGACAGGGGAGAGAGAGACACAGAGAAAGAGACAGGGGAGAGAGAGACACAGAGAAAGAGACAGGGGAGAGAGACACAGAGAAAGAGACAGGGGGAGAGAGACACAGAGAAAGAGACAGGGGAGAGAGAGACACAGAGAAAGAGACAGGGGAGAGAGAGACACAGAGAAAGAGACAGGGGAGAGAGAGACACAGAGAAAGAGACAGGGGAGAGAGAGACACAGAGAAAGAGACAGGGGGAGAGAGACACAGGGGAGAGAGAGAGAAAGAGACAGGGGGAGAGAGACACAGAGAAAGAGACAGGGGGAGAGAGACACAGAGAAAGAGACAGGGGAGAGAGAGACACAGAGAAAGAGACAGGGGAGAGAGAGACACAGAGAAAGAGACAGGGGAGAGAGAGACACAGTGATTGAGAGAAATTGACAGAGAACAACAGATAGGCAGAGACAGAAGTAGAGAGACACAGAGACAGAAGTAGAGAGACACAGAGACAGAAGTAGAGAGACACAGAGACAGACAGAGATAGAACACAGAGATAGAGACACAAAGAGTCAGAGACAGAGATAAAGAGAGAGATAAAGAGACAGAGACACAGAAACAGAGATACCGAGATAAAGAGACTGACACAAAGGGACAGAGAGACACTGAGATAGAGACATAGATGAAGAGACACAGAGACAAAGATAGAAAGAGATAAAGAGACAGAGAGAAAAACAGATAGACAAAGAGTTGGTTCAAGTTTTAATGTCACGTGCACAAGTACAGTGAAATGCCTTTCATACAAGCTCCTAATCCAACAATGCAGTAATCAATATCAATGTAGTACTGAAAATAACATAGATATAACAAAAACACACGAGAAAGTAAGAAGCTTTATATTGGTCAGGTCCAATACCATATTTACAATATGCAGGGATACTGGAGTGGTAGGGGTATATATATATATATATGTATATATAGGGGTAAGGTGACTAGGCATCAGGATATATGATAGAGTAGCAACAGCATAAATTAAGATTGTATGTGAGTATGTGCTTGTGTGTAGAGTCAGCATAAATGTGTGTGCGTGTTATGTGTTTTTGCTGTGTCAGTGTGAGTGAGCGAGTGAGTGTGTAGATTCCTGTGAGTGTGTAGATTCCTGTGAGTGTGCATAGACAGTGCAAAACATAAATACAAGAGTCAACTCAGATAGCCCGTTTGTTAGGTATTTAGCAGCATTATGGCTTGGGGGTAGAAGCTGTTCAGGAACCTGTAGGTGTCAGACTTCATGTGCCAGTACCGCTTGCTGTGTGGAAACAGAGAAAACAGTCTATGGCTTGGATGACTGGAGCCTTAACAATTTTCTAGGCCTTCCTTTCACACCGCCTGATATAGAAGTCCTGAATGGCAGGAAGCTTGGCCCCAGTGATGTACTGGGCTGTCCGCACCACCCTCGGCAGTGTATGTGATCGAGGGCGGTGCTGTTACCATACCGAGCAGTGATGTACTGGGCTGTCCGCACCACCATCGGCAGTGTATGTGATCGAGGGTGGTGCCGTTACCATACCGAGCAGTGATGTACTGGGCTGTCCGCACCACCCTCGGCAGTGTATGTGATCGAGGGTGGTGCCGTTACCATACCGAGCAGTGATGTACTGGGCTGTCCGCACCACCCTCGGCAGTGTATGCGATCGAGGGTGGTGCTGTTACCATACCAAGCAGTGATGCAGCCAGTCAAGATGCTCTCAATGGTGCAGCTGTATAACTTTTTGATGTTTTGAGGGCCACACCAAACTTCCTTCATGACTGTGCGCGTGTGAGTGGACCATTTTAAGTCCTTAGTGATTTGGACCCAGAGGAACTTGGGAGAAGTCCAATTTCAGCGGGTTCATTCTGTTTTGGTAAGAGGGTGAGGTGGTGTGACTGGGTTCATTCTGTTGTGGTAAGAGGGTGAGGTGGTGTGACAGGGTTCATTCTGTTGTGGTAAGAGGGTGAGGTGGTGTGACAGGAGTCACATGATTAAAGGAACACTTGTTTGCCAGGCCCATCTTTGTGTGCCTTTGTTGTCTGTTCTAGCAGCAGGCTTAATCTGTGTGTAATTCTCTCTCTGATGAAATGTGTTGAATTGGGATCGAAGGACCCGTCCTGACATGATTATGAGAGATTCGCCTGAAGCCATCTGTCACCGTTATGAAAAGGGGGTGAGGGAGGACTAACAGAGAGAGATGGATGGGGGAGGGAGAGAGGTAGCGAGGGAGGGAGAGACCGGGAGAGAGGAAGGGATGGAAAGAAAGAGGAGGAGAGAGGGAAGGAGAGACAGGGAAAGAAGAGTGCAGACCTTCTGTTCAACAGCCCTGCCACAAACCCACAATTACACAGGCCCTCAGCATACAGTGTTACTTTACATCGAGGTCTGGAGGTGAGAGAGACTACAATTCAATCAACACTGATAACCAGCTGGCTGGCTAAGACTTCTAGAACTGTGTAAATTAACATGCAAATTCATCCATAAAACCACATTTAATGCGTATATAAAATAATAGGTAATTAGTCTCATTTAAACATTATGTTCTCTTGCCTATAGAAAACACTGTCTTGACTACATTAACCTACACTGTACACTATTAGGTTATTTCTGCCTGTAATACAGCCATTTTGTGGGGGAAAACTAATTCTGATTGGCTGGGCCTGGCTACCAAATAGGTGGTCCTATGCCCTCCCAGGCCTACTATTGTCTGCACTCCTGCCCAGTCATGTGAAATCCATAGATTCGGGCCTAATTCATGTATTTACTGATATGAACTGTAACCCAGTAAAACCTTTGAAATTGTTGCATGACGCATTTATATTTTTGTTCAGTATAAATACTATTTTGACCTGGTTAGGTCCTTGAGTTTACACAATCAAATGAGGTCAGAGGTTAGTTTCCCATGTCCAATGCCATCCCTTTTGGTACCTTGTAGAGTCCATGCCCCGAAGACTTTAAGCAGTTCTGAGGGCAAAAGGGTCTGTAACTCAATACTAGGAAGTTTCCTAATGTTTTGTATACTCAGTGTATATGCCATATCTTCCAGGTAGCAGTGGCTCTGGGCTGGTAAAAATGCCATCTATACTTCATGTTCACACACCAGTTGGAGGAGAGGACACACCAGATGGATCCATTGCTCATCGCGACGTCCACTAGCTGTTGGAGAGGAGAAGGCGGACGGAGGCCGCAGCCAACATGCCTGGAGTTGTGTAACAGGCTTCAGTGCCACATGGAAAATGTACACGTTTTCTTTGCTGTCCCATATCAGCCATGTACTGCAGCTTCAAATAGATTCCGTAATTGATATGCTCAAATGTAATGGATTTATTCACAATCTGAAGTTCAACTGTAAAAAAAACAAAAAACAAGTCAAATGTACTTTTGGGGTTATTGTCATTGTTCATATCACACATATGTAGAGCACTGGAAGTAAAGTGCATGAAATGACAACTTCATCTTTAAGTATAGGAGAAAGAGAAGCCTAAGTACAACTGGTCAACAATGAATACTAGCTTATCGCATAAACTCAGTTGTCAAACAATCTTCTATAACGAACACAGCTATCCCTCAGCTACTCGAATCCTCCCCATATTACCCACCTGTTACAAAGACAAATCCAGAGAGGAAAGTAGCTGTAAAAATGATCCGGCTGTGATGCAAGGTTAGCCCTACTACCTCTCTCACTTTTCCTGTGTTATAACAAAGTGCCTATTTCATTCCCTGCCATTCATTCTCAGCATTACTTCACATTACAGGTCAACGTTATGGTGCTTAATTATGTGCCGGCTGCTTGGCTCTCCTAATAACCTGTCATTGAGGGGAATTCGAATGTCACACCATATTGTTGAGCCCTAATGGTGGACGGCAGATCCACTGATGAGCGGTTTTGGGACAATTACAGCAGATATTCAAATCACAGGTGGGGTGTGGAGAGACCCACCACACACTGGAATAGACATACACACATTGAAGCATGGACATACACACACCCTTGAAGTATCTTGACCCCATAATCCAGCACTCTTGACACTGATAAAACAGACACGTCCCTCCTTCGCCTGCTAAAGAGTTTTAACTGCAGCCTGAACACTTTTATTATCCTCCTAATCCAGATATCCACCATGTCATCAGGCCAAGAGGATTATGCATATCATGAATTATTTTGACACCGGGACCTTTTCATTTTCGACGGCAACATTTCATCCCACCAATCAGTGCCCGGAGTGGTTGTCGCCGGGCGGACGTGGCGGTGTCAGAGGACGAGGCTCCCCTGGCTGCTCCAAATCATCCGAGGGTCATAATGAACTACGGCCACAATTATGAGCTACAGCCTCTCGCTCTCACTTGGTGTGTGTGTGTGTGTGTGTGTGTGTGTGTGTGTGTGTGTGTGTGTGTGTGTGTGTGTGTGTGTGTGTGTGTGTGTGTGTGTGTGTGTGTGTGTGTGTGTGTGTGTGTGTGTGTGGCATGCATCTCATCAGGACCATTTCACAGGGAGCGAAGGAGGACTACTTACACACAGGCAGTAGATATATACGCAATCATAATAATAATAATACCCACAATACATCCTCCATAGGCGGAGGGTGGGGCCCACACAGCATTCTAAATAACAAGGGTACATAGTGATAGTCTTCTTCTCTGTGCCTTTTTCTGGCTGACAAGTACACGTATTTATGCACTCCAGTGTTGCCCATCCTGGCTGAACTAAAAGTGTCATGACTCCATTGATCCTGGAGTAAGTGTAAAGATTAGCATTGAATGTTGAGCATGATAATGACATCAATGGCCTCTCAGTGTTCTGCTCCTCTGGTGTCTTTCCACTCTTTATCCCCCATAGAGACTGAACCCTGCATGGGAAAATTGGATCTCCAACCCAGTCTGCCTGTGACCTTCCCTCATCCCCCCTCCATCTAAAGAGAGGCATTACATCTCGTTATACAACAACACGCCGCTCGCTCAGCGCTTAAGATAAAGAAAAATGTCTCAATTAAATCTCCACCGGGGCCCTCAGCCCGAGAGTTATGGTGCCTCTGGAACGCTGATTGCTACACTCACACATCCTGAAAAGTTATTTGACATAAATTACAGGAGCCACATCATTTCACGCCGTGCCCAGCGCAGGAGGATTTACAGCTGATCTCATTGACTGGATGCTGAACCTGGAATCAAATCGTCAAAGCGGCTCTGCAGATACACCGTTCTTCCCTATCCATCTTCTCACACTCAGGCCCTCATCCCCGGCAAGCATAGATTAAAAATGCATATAGCGCTGCTCCTAGTGATATGGACCACACGTATGCCACAAATATGCAAGAGGGGGGCTGATATCGCAGACGAACAAGGAGTGTTTAGGAGAAGAGCTGGTGCCGTTTGATCAGACAAGATGTGGGTGGACGTGGAATCTTATTTGAAATATCCCAGAAATTAAAACCTTTTTGTGAAATTAATTCACAAAATAAGATAAGCTGATAGTTCTCTCCACTATTCCAGAAACCCAGCAAACACAGTAGATCTGCAGGGAGGTGTAGCTGGCTCTGTTACTTCTCTCCCTGGCAAATAGTTGCTTTCTTCAGAATGTGTGGGTGTATCCGTAGGAGTTTGTGAGTGAATATTGGAAGAATATTTGGAGAATTTATGAGACTTGTTAAAAGAAAAACCCTGGTAGAAAATAATATATTTGGTGTTCCTCAATGCTGCATTGCCTACAACCAGAGGACAGGTATTTATACATGATAATTATGAAACCATCTACATTTACATTACATTGAAGTCATTTAGCAGACGCTTGAACGTGTAGGCTACCCTGTTTAATTACTACTTCGCTCTGCATACCTTTTACTTTTATTGGGGGGGGGACGATACATCCCAGATCTTTTAATAGAATCATGGGCCTGACTTCAGAGAACCGCTCTAGAACTCTCTATTGCTAAAACAGCTGATAGTTTCAGTCTGATTTAAGAGTATGTTTTTGGCAACTATTCTGTTAATGTAGAAACACAGTTGTCAGTATGTTTGTCCATGTCCTCTCCGTTGACATGAGATTGAACGGTGAATTTTGAGTCGTTTTTCACATTTGTTGGTCACAATTTGTCATTTCCATTTTTTCTCAGCCAAGACTCCCTCTAGTGGAGAGCACATCACATTACCCTGAAAACTGGAAAACTGAAAACCAGACAGTATTCTATACAGGGTAGCTTCATCAGAATAGATTATAGGTGGGGCCATGATAGGTGGGTTCATAATAAAAGGAACTTAGTTTAAGGTCAAATGATGTACCAGTATGTATAATAAATAACAGAAAATCAATATATTACATTATTGCAATGTTTTACTGAAAGCATGGAGGTGGGAGGTGGACTGGCTAGACTGGGGGGGCAGGGGAGCTGGACTGGCTAGACTGGGGGAGCAGCAGGGGAGGTGTGGACTGGCTAGGCTGGGGGAGCAGCAGGGGGTGTGGACTGGCTAGGCTGGGGGAGCAGCAGGGGGAGGTGGACTGGCTAGGCTGGGGGAGCAGCAGGGGGAGGTGGACTGGCTAGACTGGGGGAGCAGCAGGGGGAGGTGGACTGGCTAGGCTGGGGGAGCAGCAGGGGGGGGTGGACTGGCTAGGCTGGGGAGCAGCAGGGGAGGTGGACCAGGCTGGGTAGATGGACCTGGCTGGGGGAACAGCAGGTGGAGGTGGACCAGGCTGCGGTAACAGCAGGGGGAGGTGGACCAGGCTGGGGAGGTGGACCAGGCTGGGTAGATGGACCTGGCTGGGGGAACAGCAGGTGGAGGTGGACAAGGCTGGGTAGATGGACCTGGCTGGGGGAACAGCAGGGGGAGGTGGACCAGGCTGGGTAGATGGACCTGGCTGGGGGAACAGCAGGTGGAGGTGGACCAGGCTGGGTAGATGGACCTGGCCGGGGGAACAGCAGGTGGAGGTGGACCAGGCTGGGTAGATGGACTTGGCTGGGGGAACAGCAGGTGGAGGTGGACCAGGCTGGGTAGATGGACCTGGCTGGGGGAACAGCAGGGGGAGGTGGACCAGGCTGGGTAGATGGACCTGGCTGGGGGAACAGCAGGTGGAGGTGGACCAGGCTGGGTAGATGGACCTGGCTGGGGGAACAGCAGGTGGAGGTGGACCAGGCTGGGTAGATGGACTTGGCTGGGGGAACAGCAGGTGGAGGTGAACCAGGCTGGGTAGATGGACCTGGCTGGGGGAACAGCAGGGGGAGGTGGACCAGGCTGCGGTAACAGCAGGGGGAGGTGGACCAGGCTGCGGTAACAGCAGGGGGAGGTGGATCAGGCTGCGGTAACAGCAGGGGGAGGTGGATCAGGCTGCGGTAACAGCAGGGGGAGGTGGACCAGGCTGCGGTAACAGCAGGGGGAGGTGGACCAGGCTGCGGTAACAGCAGGGGGAGGTGGACCAGGCTGCGGTAACAGCAGGGGGAGGTGGATCAGGCTGCGGTAACAGCAGGGGAAGGTGGATCAGGCTGCGGTAACAGCAGGGGGAGGTGGACCAGGCTGCGGTAACAGCAGGGGGATGTCCTATGGCAGTACATTTCTGCACTTGCAAGGAAAACAGATTTGATCATATCTCCTTTCTCTCGGCTACCCTCAGCATTTTGATCTGGAAACACTAGCAGGTTTACAGCTACTATGGCCATGGTAGATGACTGCTTACCAAGGCCAAAGTATTCTCTTCCAATGAGGATCGTCATCACAGCACACGCTCTGCTGACATCAAATTAAATTGTATTAGTCAATGGGACGATTACAATGTGTACAATGTGTGAGCTCCTAACCAACAATGCAGTTAAAAAAATAGATATACTGCATCACAACCCACACTCAGCTGACATCAACAACATTCTGCTGACATCACAACACACTTCTGACAACAACACTCGGCTGACATCACAACACACTACTGACAACAACACTCGGCTGACATCACAACACACTACTGACAACAACATTCTGCTGACATCACAACACACTAATGACAACATTCTGCTGACATCACAACACACTTCTGACAACAACATTCTGCTGACATCACAACACACTACTGACAACAACATTCTGCTGACATCACAACACACTACTGACAACAACATTCTGCTGACATCACAACACACTACTGTACTCTACCTACATGTACATATAGCCTCACTACTGTTATAGCCTCGCTGCTGCTCTAACTATCCAACCATTATTTTTTTGTACTTATTTTTTACTTAACACTTATTTTTATTAAAACGGCATTGATGGTTAAGGGCTTGTAAAGTAAGCATTTCACCTTAAGGTCTACACCGGTTGTATTCGACGCATGTGACAAAATTTGATTTGACAACACACGGCCGACATCACAACACACACTGCCGACATCACAACACACACTGCCGACATCACAACACACACGGCCGACATCACAACACACACTGCCGACATCACAACACACACGGCCGACATCACAACACACACGGCCGACATCACAACACACACAGCCGACATCACAACACACACGGCCGACATCACAACACACACGGCCGACATCACAACACACACTGCCGACATCACAACACACACGGCCGACATCACAACACGCACTGCCGACATCACAACACACACTGCCGACATCACAACACACACTGCTGACATCACAACACACACTGCTGACATCACAACACGCACTGCCGACATCACAACACGCACTGCCGACATCACAACACGCACTGCCGACATCACAACACACACTGCTGACATCACAACACACACTGCTGACATCACAACACACACTGCTGACATCACAACAGACGCAAACAATTGTAATTCTTTTTAATATTTGATTTGGGAATTAACTGTTTTGAGATCTGCAATATATTATATTACGTTTTATGTCAGATAAACACTGTACATGAGAAGAAGCTACTATTCTGAGGACTTGATACACAATTCTGTCAGCCATCCTGATGCAGTGGCTATTAAAGGATAGGGTGGGATTAAAAACTGACTGCATATCACATAGGGGATTTAAACAGAGACAAAATAACGTGTTCAAGTATTTATGATAAACAGTACAAGGGGTATAACATATATTACAATTAACTCCATGGTGCATATCTTGACTGATTCTGTGGATGTTAGAGAAAAAAGGAAGACTAAGGATTGGGATTAAATATAACACTGAGGATTTCTCAACTTCATCCTATGACTTGTTGTTGTCATGTTTGTTGTTGTTGGAAAGCACTACTTTTGAGCGCTGGTGCTAGATAAGAGACACTCAATTTAGTGGATATATGTTATTAGGCTAATTCTTTGAGGTCATTTTAAATCATACTATTCGACTAGCCATGTGAGCTGTGAGTATGGCCTCCAGCAGGAGACTATTCATTGTCTGGTCGGCACTTCCTTTAACCAATGCATGTCAATCACACTCAAAACAGATGAGAACATGAAGGCAGGATTACAGGCATGAAAGGCTCTCAAAAGAAAATTAAGTCAATCCAAAACCAGTTCTCTGCAAGAACCTACAGTATCATCATACTTTAAATGTATCGGAAATTAGTCAAAGCCTCTTGATAAAGGGTGTTATCTACATCGAAAATTATATTCTGTGCCATTTTTCAACAAAGTAAAATGCAGACGAAGTTGAACTGTAACAGAAAAAAAAATCCATGATTTCTTCCGGAAATCAGGACAGAGATTAAACATAGATTGTACATATCCACCCCCCGATGCTGCCTACACCTCTACAGTCTTCCTCTCCGCAGCAATGGTGTGTGTGTACACTTTGTTTTAAGGACACAGCTGGCTAAAAGGGGGTAAAACAAACATTAAAGTGGCTGGGCCACAATAGTGAAGATGTTGATGAGCTTTAGGTTGAGAGACACATTTAGGGCGAGATACTTTACTCCACTACAATGATTTAGGCCACGTTCATTACTCTCTGACCTTTCAGAACACCATATGATAATGCTGTACAGAAACCGTGAAGAAGGGGAAAGAACTAAGAAGTCAATTCAGGATGTCAGTCAATACATCACAACAACAATCTGTCTGAACACACCTCTACTGTACTGTTCAACCAGGGGATTCCCAAGTCCTCGGAGACTTACAAGAGGTAACAAGTGGACCAATGCAGATGGCTATAGTAGAACCGTAACCATCGCGATGTCCCTTATCCTTCTGCATCAACAGTCCTCTATCTGGAAGCTAGTGTCATTTGACTGACTGGACCGCAGCCTTCGCTGGGGGTCTCGTTTCCTTACGACAGATATGACATCTCCCTGTGAGAGACATGACGTGCTGGGGCAAACAAGCTCCGGACGTAGAGGACCGAGATGGCATTATTCACAAGGCTTCAGAGGTTTTGAGCAAAGTTCAAATGGACCACTAAATAGTAATAGATTGCAGCAAAGCATGAAAAAGGCAACGAGAAAGATCAGCACACACAAAATAATTACAGCACGCTTTAAACAGGCTCCCCACATGAGGGAACCAAAAGTGAATGAGAGGTTGGCAAAAGACAGAAAAAGGAGAAAAAAGCCTCTCTTTTTTTTAAATGAGGAAAAGATGAGAACTCAAACTCAAGCACAAAAAGAACCTATTTCCACAAGCGCAGCATCATCCAATAAAATCGCTCCAACTCAGAAGACTACACAATGCCATGCATTCCCACAATGCAATTTGGTTTCAAAGAGATGATGGACCGTCGGGCATCAGAGAAAGCTCATTTTCTAAAGGAAAAGAAGAGAAGCTGATACTGAAGTGCTCCGTCGATGGCTTGTGAGGTGCATAACGTGTAACGGTTGAATGTGTATTTAGTGTGCAGTGCTTTACCTGTGGTACAGTAGCTAGCATGTTCTTAGCTTATTTCCTCTTATATACAAGTGAAGGTTATTCCAGGAACTTTCAATAAATGACCTGGTTTTCTAGAAATCCTGGTAGGAGGCTACCAGCTTTCCTGCTTATTCCCTCCTGATTCCGGGAATCCTCCAACCGGGATATCTGGAAAACCAGGGAGTTTATGGAATGTTCCTTGAATTTTGCAACCCTATTCAGGGTGCGCATGGCAGTCCAGTGCTCCATATAGACACTGAGCAGAGTGGTACTCTGTGTGGCTGCTGAAAGGGACTAGAGAGTAGAAGGGCTGGATGACCGGGGAAGGGGATAGGCAGGGCTGGTGGGCTAAGGCGACCGACCGTCAGTTGGTAGTTTTGTGACGATGGGTACTGACACAGGAAGTGGTCACCAGTAGAAGGAGCGGGACAGGAAGTTGGCGGCGGTGCTGAGCCAGCCCACACCATCTGTGATGGAGCCCACACGGGTCACGGCCTTGTCCTGCTCCTGAGATGGGCTTTCCTCCTCAGGGAGGTAGTCTGGGACATCCACGTTGTGCTCCACCACCACCACCTCCGCACCCTCCTGGAATGGAAGCATCAGCTGGGGGGACAGACGGAGGGAGAGGGTGGGACGTAAGGACGGTGGAAGGGAGGGTGGGACGTAAGGACGGTAGAAGGGAGGGTGGGACAGGCGGAGGGAGAGGGTGGGACGTAAGGACGGTGGAAGGGAGGGTGGGACGTAAGGACGGTAGAAGGGAGGGTGGGACAGACGGAGGGAGAGGGTGGGACATAAGGACGGTAGAAGGGAGGGTGGGACAGACAGAGGGAGGGAGATGGTGGGACGTAAGGACGGTGGAAGGGAGGGTGGGACAGACGGAGGGAGGGAGATGGTGGGCCGTAAGGACGGTAGAAGGGAGGGTGGGACAGACGGAGGGAGGGTGGGGACGGAGGGTGGGACGTAAGGACGGTAGAAGGGAGGGTGGGACAGGCGGAGGGAGGGAGATGGTGGGACGTAAGGACGGTGGAAGGGAGGGTGGGGACGGAGGGAGGGTGGGACATAAGGACGGTAGAAGGGAGGGTGGGACAGACGGAGGGGGGAGATGGTGGGACGTAAGGACGGTAGAAGGGAGGGTGGGACAGGCAGAGGGAGAGGGTGGGACGTAAGGACGGTGGAAGGGAGGGTGGGACAGACGGAAGGGAGATGGTGGGACAGGACGGTAGAAGGGAGGGTGGGACAGGAGAGGGTGGGACGTAAGGACGGTAGAAGGGAGGGTGGGACAGGCAGAGGGAGAGGGTGGGACGTAAGGACGGTAGAAGGGAGGGAGGGAGATGGAGGACAGGCGGAGGGAGGGAGATGGTGGGACGTAAGGACGGTGGAAGGGAGGGTGGGACAGACGGAGGGGAGGGTGGGACATAAGGACGGTAGAAGGGAGGGTGGGACAGACGGAGGGAGGGTGGGACAGGCAGAGGGAGAGGGTGGGACGTAAGGACGGTGGGACAGACGGAGGGTGGGAGAGGGTGGGGAGGGACAGGCGGAAGGGAGATGGGGACAGACGGAGGGAGAGGGTGGGACATAAGGACGGTAGAAGGGAGGGTGGGACAGACGGAGGGTGGGAGATGGTGGGACGTAAGGACGGTAGAAGGGAGGGTGGGACAGGCAGAGGGAGAAGGACGGTGGAAGGGAGGTGGGGACAGGGAGGGTGGGACAGGCAGAGGGTGGGACGGAGGCAGAGGGAGAGGGTGGGGTAAGACAGGCGGAGGGAGGGAGATGGTGGGACGTAAGGACGGTGGAAGGGAGGGTGGGACAGACGGAGGGACGGAGGGAGATGGTGGGATAGAAGGACGGTAGAAGGGAGGGTGGGGGAGGGAGGGAGGGTGGGACGTAAGGACGGTAGAAGGACGGTGGGACAGAAGGGGAGGGTGGGACAGACGGGAGGTGGAGGCGGAGGGAGGGTGGGAGATGGTGGGACGGTGGAAGGGAGGTGGGACGTAAGGACGGTAGAAGGGAGGGTGGGACAGGACGGAGGGAGGGTGGGGAGAGGGTGGGGGACAGAAAGGACGGTAGAAGGGAGGGTGGGACAGGCGGAGGGGAGGGAGTGGGACAGACGGAGGGAGAGGGGGACATAAGGACAGAGGGAGGGTGGGACAGACGGTGGAAGGGAGGGTGGGACAGGGAGGGGTAAGGACGGTAGAAGGGAGGGTGGGACAGAGGGTGGGGAGGACGGTAGAAGGGAGACAGACGGAGGGGTGGGACGGTAGAAGGGAGGGTGTGACAGGCGGAGGGAGAGGGTAAGGTAGAAGGGAGGGTGGACAGGCGGAGGGGACGGTGGAAGGGAGGGTGGGACAGACGGAGGGGAAGGGAGGGGGTGGGACAGACGGAGGGTGGGACAGAGATGGTGGGGAGGACGGTAGAAGGGAGGGTGGGACGAAGGACGGTAGAAGGGAGGGTGGGACAGACGGAGGGTGGGAGGGTGGGACGTAAGGACGGTAGAAGGGAGGGTGGGACAGGACGGTGGAAGGGAGGGTGGGACAGACGGATGGGAGATGGTGGGACGTAAGGACGGTAGAAGGGAGGGTGGGACAGGGAGGGTGGGACAGGGTGGGGCAGAGGGAGAGGGTGGGACGTAAGGACGGTGGGACAGGAGAGGAGGGGTGGGACGTAAGGACGGTAGAAGGGAGGGGGACAGGCGGAGGGAGGGAGATGGTGGGATGTAAGGACGGTGGAAGGGAGGGTGGGACAGACGGAGGGAGGGAGATGGTGGGACGTAAGGACGGTAGAAGGGAGGGTGGGACAGGCGGAGGGAGAGGGTGGGACGTAAGGACGGTAGAAGGGAGGGTGGGACAGGCAGAGGGAGAGGGTGGGACGTAAGGACGGTAGAAGGGAGGGTGGGACAGGCAGAGGGAGAGGGTGGGACGTAAGGACGGTGGAAGGGAGGGTGGGACAGACGGAGGGAGAGGGTGGGACATAAGGACGGTAGAAGGGAGGGTGGGACAGACGGAGGGTGGGAGATGGTGGGACGTAAGGACGGTAGAAGGGAGAGGGTGGGACGTAAGGACGGTGGAAGGGAGGGTGGGACAGACGGAGGGTGGGAGATGGTGGGACGGTAGAAGGAGGGTGGGACAGGCAGAGGGTGGGACGTAAGGACGGTAGAAGGGAGGGTGGGACATAAGGACGGTAGAAGGGAGGGTGGGACAGGCAGAGGGAGAGGGTGGGACGTAAGGACGGTAGAAGGGAGGGTGGGACAGACGGAGGGAGAGGGTGGGACGTAAACGGGACGGTGGGACAGGCGGAAGGGAGGGTGGGACAGGACGGTAGAAGGGAGGGTGGGACAGACGGAGGGAGAGGGTGGGACGTAAGGACGGTAGAAGGGAGGGTGTGACAGGCGGAGGGAGAGGGTGGGACGTAAGGACGGTAGAAGGGAGGGTGGGACAGGCGGAGGGAGGGAGATGGTGGGACGTAAGGACGGTGGAAGGGAGGGTGGGACAGACGGAGGGAGAGGGTGGGACATAAGGACGGTAGAAGGGAGGGTGGGACAGACGGAGGGTGAGAGATGGTGGGACGTAAGGACGGTAGAAGGGAGGGTGGGACGTAAGGACGGTGGAAGGGAGGGTGGGACAGACGGAGGGTGGGAGATGGTGGGACGTAAGGACGGTAGAAGGGAGGGTGGGACAGGCAGAGGGTGGGACGTAAGGACGGTAGAAGGGAGGGTGGGACGTAAGGACGGTAGAAGGGAGGGTGGGACAGGCAGAGGGAGAGGGTGGGACGTAAGGACGGTAGAAGGGAGGGTTGGACAGGCGGAGGGAGGGAGATGGTGGGATGTAAGGACGGTGGAAGGGAGGGTGGGACAGACGGAGGGAGGGAGATGGTGGGACGTAAGGACGGTAGAAGGGAGGGTGGGACAGGCGGAGGGAGAGGGTGGGACGTAAGGACGGTAGAAGGGAGGGTGGGACAGGCAGAGGGAGAGGGTGGGACGTAAGGACGGTAGAAGGGAGGGTGGGACAGGCAGAGGGAGAGGGTGGGACGTAAGGACGGTAGAAGGGAGGGTGGGACAGGCAGAGGGAGAGGGTGGGACGTAAGGACGGTAGAAGGGAGGGTTGGACAGGCGGAGGGAGGGAGATGGTGGGACGTAAGGACGGTGGAAGGAGGGTGGGACAGACGGAGGGGAGGGTGGGACATAAGGGGAGGGGACGGAGGGTGGGATGGTGGGACGTAAGGACGGTAGAAGGGAGGGTGGGACAGGCAGACGGTGGAAGGGAGGGAGGGTGGTGGGACGTAAGGACGGTAGAAGGGAGGGTGGGACAGGCAGAGGGAGAGGGTGGGACGGTAAGGACGGTGGAAGGGAGGGTGGGACGGTAGAAGGGAGGGTGGGAGAGGGTGGGACGTAAGGACGGTAGAAGGGAGGGTGGGACAGGCGGAGGGAGGGAGATGGTGGGACGTAAGGACGGTGGAAGGACGGTAGAAGGGAGGGTGGGACATAAGGACGGTAGAAGGGAGGGTGGGACAGGCGGAGGGTGGGAGATGGTGGGACGTAAGGACGGGGGAGGGTGGGACAGGCAGAGGGAGAGGGTGGGACGTAAGGACGGTGGAAGGGAGGGTGGGACAGACGGAGGGAGGGGTGGGACATAAGGACGGTAGAAGGGAGGGTGGGACAGGGAGGGATGGTGGGACAGGGGAGGAGGGTGGGACAGGGAGGAGATGGTGGGACGGACGGTGGAAGGGGAGGGTGGGGAAGGGAGGGTGGGACAGACGGAGGGGGAGGGTGGGACATAAGGACGGTAGAAGGGAGGGTGGGACAGACGGAGGGAGGGAGGGAAATGGTGGGATGGGACGGTGGAAGGGAGGGTGGGACAGACGGAGGGAGAGGGTGGGACATAAGGACGGTAGAAGGGAGGGTGGGACAGACGGAGGGAGGGAGATGGTGGGACGTAAGGACGGTGGAAGGGAGGGTGGGACAGACGGAGGGAGGGAGATGGTGGGACGTAAGGACGGAGAAGGGAGGGTGGGACAGACGGTAGAAGGGAGGGTGGGACAGACGGAAGGAGGGGGGTGAGAGAGAGAGACAACAATTGTTCAGAATCCCTGCCTCGTGGCAAACTGGTTTAATTAAACAAGGCAACAGTAAACATGTCATCCCCCACAAATGATGCAGCCCCCACCCCTTGGGCCAATTAGTGACAACAATTCAAACTAGACTATACTGGTAGTAATAAAATATGTCCCCATTATAGTGCCACCATGTGGTCTATATGAATGTTCTTGCATATGTTGAGCCTTGACAGTTTTTGCAATGTGTTTACCAAATTTTCTTACAATATGAATATGTGACTGAATTATATGTATTTATGTGCCAGACCACACCCACGTTAATGTTTATTGGTCAATAGTGGCCATGTTGTTTTAGGTACAAGTCTGGAAAAAGTTGTGTGTTGGTGGACCTTTGTTCATAGCAGCATATGAAGTTTCATGCAGATCAGTCTTCGGTGCCAGAGGACTGGCGTTGAAAGTTTTTTTCACTAAATTCTAAAAGGCTAAAATGCATCATGGTGGACATTATGGGTCCCTGAGGTAAACGTGTTCCTTTGTGAGGAGAGGGACCTATGTACCAAATTTCAGGACTTCAGGTCAAACGAGGTGAGTGGCGTGAACTTTCAAGGCTGGCATTTGCAATCGCTTGTTATAGTGCCACCATCTTGACATTCTGTGTAATTATGTAAATGTAAGATCTCTATGGCAAGACGCATCATTCACAGAAGTTACGTCAAAATCGGGCCAGTGCTGTCTAAGATCGTCACATGCACTATCATACGGACGTAGACAGATCCATTCCCCTCCCTGATTTCATTGTGGGGGACAAAAACAGTGCAGACAAAACAACAAGTTGCTCAGGCAATTTCAAGCTATCCTCTACCTCTCCAGGGTCATCTCTGAAACATAAATGAACCAGCTCTGCCCCCTGATGGACATAACAGGAACAGCAGCAGGTCAGTGAGGAGCTGTCGCTTGTGTTGGAGAGGGACATTTCAGGCCATGATTGAGCACCTAAAGGAAGAAATCTCCCGGGAGTGGGAGTTCTGTTGCTGGCTCTTCTCCTCTGATGGGGGTTGCAGTTTCCCAAAGATACATGGTGTCGTGCCACACTGCTCCCAGGGCATGCTGGGATTGGTCATGTGACCTGGCGGTGAGTAATCCCCTCAGGTTAGAGAGAGATGACCAGCTAATGGTGTCACTCCAAATAACCAAGATTCATCTGTGATCAAGCTACCATCCCAAGCACACCAGGATATAAACATATTTCCAGCACGCAGCAGCTACACAGACGAGCTCTACCATGCCTACTCCCACTGGGTGTGGACATTTTGAAAAACAATAAGCCCTAGCCAAAGCTGCAACAGCACAACAATAACCTAATGACTTGCCCTGTCAGGTAAGAGGCCCAGACACAGTGGAGCTTTTTATATGACGTGTCAAAACCTACCCTTTTAGCCTGAAGATGAATACATTATTTTACAGTTATTTAGCACAGCCTTGAATCAATCATTTCAATATTATTTTGTTTTATATTATTAGCTTCTGTTCACCTTCATTTGAATGTTTTACTGTAAAGTGAGTTGTAATTTCATTTGACAGTACTATCCCCCTCCCTCCCTCCCTCCATTTACCTCTCCTCCATCCTCTCCCTTCACTACCTGTGCAGCCGTCATCACCTTGGTGGAGTTGATCGCCGTGCCCAGCGCCTGAGGAACACAAAGATGGATGTTCTTCATCACAGGATCAAAGTCATCAAAAAAGGGATGTTCTTCATCTATTTCCCAGTGCCGTGGAATGACATGGTGGAGAGAGCAACTCACCTCAGCCTTGAGGTCAGAGCGGATCCTGACCACACACCTCTTCACAGCCATCTGGAAGGTGAAGCTGATCACCCCTGGGATCTTCAGCAGGGCCTCCTCACACAGACTTCTACGAGCCTGAGGGATGGAGAGAGAAAGGGAAGTTGTGCAGAGGACAAGACCAATTCAGTCTTAAATAAAATGGTCACCCAGTAACCCTGTAAACCTTCACATTCTATTCAGATGAAGGGGTTTAATGTTGCATACATATGCAACACGGTAATAGACATGAAATTTCAAAAGAGCCCATCTTCCATTGTCTTGTGGTATGAGTGTTGGTCACTGAGGCTGTCTGTCTGGTGTAATGTGATCAGGGACAGGTGCAGCTCTCCTGTGGTGTGATGTTCAGGTTTAATCTCAACACCCTGCTGTTCAATGGCTGACATTTACAACACTGACCCACATTACTTGACAATGTGTGTTAAGACTGTGTGGTCACATTGACAACAGGGCGACAATATGCCGAACTCAAGGGTTCTTAGAGGTGGTGACTTATCGACTGTGTTAACCTATCACAATAACAAAGAAAGCGATTCTATTTTTTCACCTGTTTTCATCCCAAGGAGACACATTAAAGGCAAGAAGTCATGAAGCAAGCAGCCAGTTTGGAATGGAGCCTGGGCCGTTGGTCTGGCAAACTGCTCTCCTCAGGTGTGTTATGGGATTGTGTGTGTACAATGTGGAAACACCACTATCCACTCACTGAGTCGTCCAGGCCATTGATGTGCAGCACCACGGTCATGGCCCGCTTGTTGGTGGAGCCCATGAAGAAGTGGGCCTTGCGTCTGCAGGAGGCGGCTTCAGCCTCGGCCTGCTCTGCCTGGTCATTACCAGCCGCCTGCAGAATCTCATAAATCTCAGACGCCAGAAGCTTGGTCTCCCCTGGGGAGGTGCTCCTGAGGGAGGGTTAGGGAGGAGAGAGGTGGAGAATAGAGGGTGGGAGAAAGAGAGGTTAAGTATCAAAAGGTTAAAAAAATTCAAGTACTTTTGTGGACAGTTGTCTCAGAAAACAAAGGCATAGTTGCTGTGTGAGATTTTACATTTTACACATGTTATTTCGTCATGTCCAAGTCGTCTCTTCAGATCCAGACAAGGGCAAGATGGTACCAATGAATCCAAGTCAATAAGGAAGTGGACGCATAAAGAGTAAAGTTTCCATGTCTACTCTTCCCCTCTGTGCAACACGACAACGGTGGTCTCCATTACAGCTGGGTGTCCTTTCCTGTGGTCTGGGCCTGTCCAAGTCTCTCCCAGAGCCCACTGGGCTGAGTGGTTGATATTTATACAAGTAGTCTCATTGCCAGACGCACAGTAAGAGAGCTGTCCAGCTGCATGGAGGAGGTAGGGTGGGTGGTCCCCGACAGAGAGCCAGTGTGACAGGCCTGTCACCACCTAACCTTTCCACTGTATAAATAGCCAGCCTCGTAGGAGGAGAAATGACCACACTACACTCATAAAACGACCATACATTCACTAAGGTCTCTGTCCCTCTCTAAAAGGTTCAATAATAATACTGTTAATGAAAGTATTAGTCTAATGTCATTTAAAAGCCGCAATGTGTCACTTCTTTTTGTTGTTGACCAAATTCACATGGAAATGTGTGTTCTAGATCTGTCACTCATTGAAGGCAAGTCTAAGAATTGGTAGATCTGTTCTGTGTGCGGTGTCTATGCTTCCCGTGATAAAGATTTGTTTTTGCGTCTTTTACTTTGGTTTTGAAAACAAGCTTCAAAACAGATAGAAATACAATGTGTGTGGTTATGGAAAATATATTTCACAGTGGTTTAGATGGTAAAATGATTATCAACACTAAATTTGTTTTGTCACAAACTGAAATTAGGCGAACTATTACAAATTTAGCAACCAGGAAATGGCGGAGCTATTTCTACATAGTGCATCTTTAACAGAAAAATGTAGACATAAGTAAATAATCCCTGTCGAATCAGAGAGACTGATAATTTATCAGTAAATCAATATGTTTTATAAAGCATACATGAGCTAAGTACATTGTCTCCTTTGTGGAGACAGAGCATGGCTAGAGGACAGCAGTATTCCTCGACACAGACATGCGTGGTCAGTACTGCCATACTGTGATGGTCCCAGGATGCCCCTGCAGGCTAATACTATACATGTCACCAAGACATCATTCAGCCAATATAACCAGATAGGACGTCTGTTGTCTGGCATAGTTGAGTTGTACAAACCAGCCTTCCAATTCTGGATTTAAAGGTGTTCACATACATACAGTACCAGTCAAAAGTCTGGACACACCTACTCATTCCAGGGTTTGTTTTATTATTTTGCTATTTCCTACATAGTGAAGACATCAAAACTATGAAATAACACAGGAATAATGTAGTAACCGAAAATGTGCTAACCAAAATATATTTTATATTTGAGAATCTCCAAAGTAGCCACCCTTTGCTTTGATGACAGCTTTGCACACTCTTGGCATTCTCTCAACCAGCTTCATGAGGTAATCACATGGAATACATTTAAATGAAAAGGGGTGCCTTGTTAAAAGTTCATTTGTGGAATTTATTTCCTTATTAATGCGTTTGAATCAATCAGTTGTGTTGTGACAAGGTAGGGGTGGTATACAGAAGAGCCCTATTTGGTAAAAGACCAAGTCCATATTATGGCAAGAAAACCTCATATAAGCAAAGAGAAACAACATTCCATCATTACTTTAAAACATGAAGGTCAGTAAATCCGGAAGATTTCAAGAATTTTCAAAGATTCTTCAAGTGCTGTCGCAAAAACTCATCAAGCAATATGATGAAACTGTCTCTCATGAGGACCGCCACAGGAAAGGAAGACCCAGAGTTACCTCTGCTGCAGAGGATAAGTTTATTAGAGTTACCAGCCTCAGATCACAGGCCAAATAAATGTTTCAGAGTTAAAGTAACAAACATCTCAACGTCAACTGTCCAGAAGACACTGTGTGAATCAGGACTTCATGGTTGAATTGCACAGGATCGGTGCATCCGAACATCACGCCTGCGGGACAGGTACAGGATGGCAACAACAACTGCCTGAGTTACAACAACTGCCTGAGTTACACCAGGAACGCACAATCACTCCATCAGTGCTCACCAGACAGGACTGGCAAAAAGTGCTCTTCACTGACGAGTCGGGGTTTTGTCTCACCAGGGGTGATGGTCGGATTCGTGTTTATTGTCGAAGGAATGAGCGTTACACCGAAGCCTGTACTCTGGAGGAGGATCGATTTGGAGGGAGGGTCATCATCGGACTGAGCTTTTGTCATTGCAGGAAATCTCAACGCTGTACCTGACCCTCCAGAATGACAATGCCACTAGCCATACTGCTCGTTCTGTGTGTGATTTCCTGCAAGACAGGAATGTCAGTGTTCTGCCATGGCCAGCGAAGAGCCCGGATCTCAATCCCATTGAGCACGTCTGGGACCTGTTGGATCAGAGGGTGAGGGCTTGGGCCATTTCCCCCAGAAAAGTCTGGGAACTTGCAGGTGCCTTGGTGGAAGAGTGGCGTAACATCTCACAGCAAGAACTGGCAAATCTGGTGCAGTTCATGAGGAGAAGATGCACTGCCGTACTTAATGCAGCTGGTGGCCACACCAGATACTGACTGTTACTTTTGATTTTGACCCCCTCTTTGTTCAGGGATACATTATTCCAGTTCTGTTAGTCACATGTCTGTGGAACTTGTCCAGTTTATGTCTCAGTTGTTGAATCTGGTTATGTTCATAAAAATATCTACAAATGTTACGTTTGCTGAAAATAAACGCAGTTGACAGTGAGAGGCCATTTATTTTTTTGCTGAGATTAGAAATGTGAAGCATCCACTTGGCGATTCCACTCACTACCAAACATTGGCGGGCAGTGGGAGAAGATGGCGCAAAATGGATTTTGGCTGACATTCTGCAAATTTTCGTTGTTGAAAATTTGATCCCAATACAGTTCTGTCCCCAAAACTAGAATATGCTATGAACAGGTCTAAGGTTTGTAGTCTAAGGTTTGTAGACTTTACCCTTTGCAAACGTTTTTTAAAATCGCCTTGTTTGGGAGGAGTGCAAAGGCAAATTGAGTTATTGCACCACGAACACACAGAGTAGGCGTTCCTTAACGGAAATATACAGAGGATGCTAGAACCCTCCAATAGGATCTCGCGACATTGGCTCTGCCCCCCTCCTTGCTTGTTCTGCAGACTATGACTAATTTGTTACCCATGGAAACGACAGGCTGTGGTCTATCTTGGTTTAGTTATAACAATCTTTGGTATCACCATGCAGGCATTTGTGTCAAGCATGGTGGAATGCAAATGCACCACAACCAATGTGGTGTGCTGGACAGTAGGGCCTATCTTTTTTATTTTACTAGGCTAATGTGTGAAAGTTAGATTTTTCAAAAAAATATTTTTGAATTTCGCACGCTGCCTTTTCAGCGGAATGTTGTTGAGGGGTTCCGCTAGCGGAACGCCTGCCCTAGAAAGGCTAATAACAAATTCTTATTTTCAATGACAGCCTAGGAACAGTGGGTTAACTGCCTTGTTCAGGGGCAAAATGAGAGATTTTTAACCTTGTCAGCTCAGGGATTTGAACTTGCAACCTTCCAGTTACCAGTCTAACGCTCTAACCACAAGACTACCTGACGCTCCCGTGTCTCTCTAGTTCAGGGGTCCCCAAACTTTTTCCTGTGAGGGCCACATAACTTTTCCCCTTCTCTGATGGGGGGCCGGTGGCAGTTTGTAACAGAAAAAGTGTGACGATCGTAGGGGAGCTTAAAAAAATGTATTGTTTTCCAGAAAGCCACACATAACCAAATAACCCTTTCCAGGTTCTTTACAGAAAAAAAGTCAGGAAACAAATAATAACACTATTAATGAAATAAATAATAACTAAATAACCCTCTCTGAGTTCTTCACAGAAAAAACAGGAAATAAATAATAACTAAATAACTCTCTCTGGGTTCTTCATAGAAAAAAAAGCCATGGAACATTAACTTTCTGTCGTGCCATGCACAATCTTAACAGATAAAAGTTCAGCTCAGTTGTCAGAGCAGAATCTCTCTGACACATATGAGCAGTCTCTTAAAGTTCTTGTGTTCCTTCCTTATAATCCTTTTGTAGGTTCCAGTAGGCTTGTAGACACCGCTGTTTGCAGCTCTCTCTCATCAACTTCCCTGTGAAAACCACAAAAGAAGCAGGTTGAGAAACTGAACTAAGTGATACAGCACCTACACAGCACAATACATTTCACTACCAGTATGGTTGTAAAGATGGATTTTATCCCAGTAGATTTTATTATGATTATATTTGTTTATGCTCAGAATGACTCATTCAAGTCAGAAAAGTGAGCTTACCTATGTATGTTCATCAGTGTGAACTGTGGGCCTGCATCTGGCTGGTGAGAAGTTGAATATCAGGTTCCATTCTAGTTACAGCCAGTCTCAAGCACTGATGCAAATGTTTATCTGTCAATCTTGATCTCATCGGGGTTTTCAGCAGTTTCATGCGAGAAAAGGTTTTCTCGCAGATATACGTGCTGCCAAAAACTGTGGACATTTTCATTGCGTGTTTTTTGATGTTTGGATATGTGTCGTTTGGGAAGCCGGCATAGAAGTCAATGAGACTGTTGGGCTTGAATGCGTCTTTCAGAACATCACAGTTCTGTAACTCAGCCAACTCAAACTGATATGAAGGCTGGGCTTCATCAATGTCGGCAACAAAGGGGTTCTGAAAAAGACGGATTTCTTTTGCATGAACATGTAGTTCACTGAATCGCACACCGAACTCCGCCTTCAGCATTTCCAGTGCTTCCACGCACTTTTCAGCTGGGAACGGGACCGCTGGGTTCTCTGTCGACAGGTTTTGGGTAGCAGGAAGATGGACGAAGTTGCGCTTTTTCACTTGTTCCAAAAGCAGCGCTAATTTCACCTCAAATGCTTTTATGTGTGAATACATGTCGCAAATGAGTTCCCTCGCCTTGTAGCTGCAAGTTAAGGCTGTTAAGTATTTCTGTCACGTCTGTTAAAAATGCGAGGTGCCATTTCCATTCTGGGTCGATCAGCTCTGGGAACGTTTTGTCTTTTAAATGAAGAAATGCGTTAATTTCGGGTAGCAGCTCGTAAAAACGCCTCAAAACTCTGCCCCGGCTCAGCCATCGGACCTCTGTGTAGTACAGCACATCTCCGTGCGTAGACTCCAGTTCAGACAGGAATTCTTGGAACTGCCTGTGTTTAAGTCCCTTTGCTCTGATGAAGTTTATGCACGACACCACAACCTTCATTACAGAATCCCACGTCAACACTTTGCAGCACAGTGCTTGCTGGTGAATTAGGCAGTGGACTCGTAGCGGGCGGTGAGACCCCTTTTTCCAACTCCCGGTTCATGCGTCCTATTAGACCGCGAGTTTCGCCCACCATGCTAGGAGCCCCGTCAGTCGTGATGCTAGCTAGCTTTGACCAGTCCAGGTCCAACTTCTCCATGGTTTGGCACACTTTGTCAAAAATATCCTCTCCCGTTGTAGTCCCTTTGAGACTTTGTAGGGCTGCCAGCTCCTCGCATATCTCAAAGTTTGCGCTAACTCCACGAATAAAAATGAGCAGTTGCGCTGTGTCTTGCACGTCCGTGCTCTCATCCAGTGCTAATGAAAAAAAGTCTAATTCTTTTGTCTTCTGCTGCAGCTGGGCATATACATTACTCCCGATTTCTTCAACGCGTCTGGTGATTGTACTCGCCGACAGACTTACGGCATTAAATGCATCTTTCTTCTCGGGACACACCTCCTCCGCGACAGCATCCATACATTTCTTAACAAACTCTCAGTCAGTGAAAGGCTTACCGCTTCTTGCTATCAGTTTAGCAACCCGAAAGCTGGCCCGAACTGATGCCTGGTTCAGCTGAGCTTGGCATACAAATGTATTCTGCTGAGATAGTAGTCCACTTTTTAGCTTTGAGAGTTTGTCTGCTCGTATTTGGCCTTGCAAGCTATCGTACTTGTCTTTGTGACGGGATTCATAGTGTCGGCGAAGATTGTATTCTTTGAATACCGCCACCGTCTCTTGACAGATGAGACAAACAGCCTTTTCTTTGCATTGAACAAAAAAATAATCGTTTGTCCACTGCAGGTTAAATACCCTGCATTCTGAATCAATTTTTCTCTTACCTAACCTTTTCGCCATTATTCCGTTCTCTCTTTGACAGGGCCGGGCCTAGGATTTTTTTTCTGGAGGCCAAATAGGAAAAAAATTTGATGGCGTCTCTGGTATTGTTCAGAGGGCCGGGCCAAATGTGCTGACGGGCCGTATCCGGCCCGCGGGCCGTAGTTTGGTGACCACTGCTCTAGTTGAAAGAGAGCAAACACTTAATTGAATCCTCCTGTCGATAGTTCCCACCCCTACTGTTGACCTATCACCGACAAAGGGGTGTAGACTTCGGCTACCAAACATCGACTTGCCTTAAGAAAAAATTGTGGCGCCAACAGCCGAACACCAAAACTAACAAAAATAACATTGTATATATATATATATATTTTAATCCAGTTGAATAAACACTCCAAACAGCCTACACGACAGCTTGGAGGCGTCTGCATGGTCCTAAAGCACACCGTTGCCTCATTTTCTATCGCATTCCAATGATAAAACTTGGGGCAGACAAAAATGTAATTTCAGAATGTGTGTGTGGAGGGACGGATATGCGACAGGCGAAATTACATTGTTCTTCTGTGTGAATGGACTAGACAAAGCTCCATTCACAAGCTAAATCTCTGTACCAATAATAACAAAGCAGAGCCTTGGGAGTGGTAACTTGGCTAGACTTTCCCTTCAGTCTTGTGTTCACAGTCTCTCCAGCCATTAATGACCTCCACCCAAAGTCACTGTGTGGAGCAGAGGGAGTCAGGGTGACCGCAGGACCCATCTTGATAGGGCCTGTTGCTAGCTGAAGTGACTGGCTGGTTAGCTCAGGGTCAGTCTCACAGAGAGTTCTGCCCTGGGAGAAGATCATACAGCCTGATACCAGGCCTGCCAACCGCTGGCACACTTCTGAGAGCCAATCATAAACAGCAGTCACTTACCACACACCCTCCAGTTCCTCTCACTAGGAGGGGGAGCACACAACTACCCTATCTGGAGGTCTAGCGACCCCACTGGGTGACCAGAATGTGGAAGCCATATTGATTTAGCAAGGTAACAGAGGGCATACTTTTTAACCATCTTTTTTTTAGTAGTGATGGGGGGATCACAATATTATTTTGGAAGATATTACAAATCCATACTTTGACTCAGTATCAATTAGTAAAAACAAATAGTTGTTAGGTAGCGTTAGCTGACGCTAGTTGCTAGGTAGCGTTAGCTGACGCTAGTGGGCTGTACCTGCGCCAAAACTGTATTTTTCATGCTATAGCTGGTTCCACATCTTCTTAAATAGTGAGCCAACATGTTGCTTTCAGCACTTTCCTGTCCATGACTGATAAAAATAAAAAACATCCTCTCATATCCCTCTGCAGCAGACATATAGTGAGCAATATGTTTGGAACATCAAACTGCAATAAAATAAATTGCAGTATAAAATCTCAATACATACCGTATCGGTACAAAGTATGGTGATAACATCGCATTGTGAGGTTCCTGGCAATTCCCAGGCCTAGTTTACAGTGAAGGAAAATGACATGTCTCATGTTTTATGCCTAACTAAAGGGCATTAAACGGACATTAACATGTATTTATTTGAAGAGACAGATGCAGCGATGAAAGTGTCGCTGCTTAGCCGATAACGGTCCATGAGAAAAATACCTGGCAACCCTAACATTATTCAAAATGTAACAAATAAAAGTGGGGATACTGAGTAGATCGGGGCGGCAGGTAGCCTAGTGGTTAGAGTGTTGGACTAGTAACCTGGAAGGTTGCAAGCTCAAATCCCCTGACAAGGTAAAAATCTGTGGTTCTGCCCCTGAACAAGGCAGTTAACCCACTGTTCCTAGGTCATCATTGAAAATAAGTATGTGTTCTTAACTGACTTGCCTAGTAAGCTTGTTGAGTGTAGGGGGCAGTATTTTGATGTTTGGATGAAAAACGTACCCAAACGAAACTGCCTATTTCTCAGGCCCAGAATTTAAAATATGCATATACTTGTCAGATTAGGATAGAAAACACTCTAAAGTTTCCAAAATGGTCAAAATATTGTCTGTGAGTATAACAGAACAAATATTGCAGGCGAAAACCTGAGGAAAATCCAACCAGCAAGTGCTGTCTTTCCTGAAAGCTCTCTGTTCCATTGCATGCCTTCCCTCCATTTAAAGGGATATCAACCAGATTCCTTTTCCTGTGGCTTCCACGTGGTGTGAACAGTCTTTAGACATAGTTTCAGGCTTTTATTCTGAAAAATTAGCGAGAAAGATCACATCGCGTCAGTGGATGGCTGGGTGCCAGCAACATTTTGGAGCAGACTTTTTCTCTCTCTCCCTCTCCCCTATTGAAGAAGCTACGGTCCAGTTGAAATATTATCGATTATATATTGTAAAATCAACCTGAGGATTGATTATAAAAAACGTTTGACATTTGGAATTTGTGTCTGCCTGGCCGTGACCGCTCGAGCCTGTGGATTTCTGAACATAACGCGCCAACCAAATGGAGGTATTTTGGATAGAAAAATAATCTTTTTTTAAATATTATTTTTTAAAGAAAAATTATCTTAATGGAACAAAAGGAACATTTATTGTTTAACTGGGAGTCTCGTGAGTGCAAACATCCGAAGATCATCAAAGGTAAGCGATTCATTTTATTGTTTTTCTGACTTTGGTGACCAATCTACTTTGCTGCTAGCTGTTTGTAATGTTTTGTCTGCTGAGAGAGATGACCTTACATAAATGCTTGGTATGCTTTCGCCGAAAAGCTTTTTTGAAATCTGACACGCCAGGCGGATTAACAACAAGCAAAGCTGTGTTTTGCTATATTGCACTTGTGATTTCATGAAAATTAAATATTTTTAGTAATTTAATTTGAATTTGGTGCTCTGCAATTCAGAGGATGTTGACGAAAATGATCCCGCTAACGGGATGTGTGCATCAAGAAGTTAAATAAAGGTCAAATTTAAAAATTGAAAAGTGGCATGTTGCATCAAATCCCTAAATGTGCAGAAACAGCTAATTAATTGTTTAGCGGCAGACTTTAATTCTGGTTTGATCAAATTCAACCTGACATGGCAACCTTAGACAACCTTCCGGTCAAGAAAATTTGCAGACAGGCACGGAGGCAATTAATGTCCCCTGAAAACAAGAGAAATATCAGGATCTGGTTTTCAGTGAAAAGTGCAGTGTGTGTGCTCAGTCCGATACAGTGCAGTGCGGTGACAGGTAGGGGACTTACTTCTGCATGACATTCTGCAGACTCAGCATCATGCCCAGCTCTCCCTTCATTTTCTCTCTGTTGGACCGACATTCTGCAAGGTAGCGCACTGCCTGGAAGGACAAGGGAAACCATTACAGCTTAAACAAACCTAGGGCTATCACTCTCTAGTTTTGTGTGTGTGTGTGTGTGTGTGTGTGTGTGTGTGTGTGTGTGTGTGTGTGTGTGTGTGTGTGTGTGTGTGTGTGTGTGTGTGTGTGTGTGTGTGTGTGTGTGTGTGTGTGTGTGTGTGTGTGTGTGTGTGTGTGTGTGTGTGTGTGTGTGTGTGTGTGTGTGTGTGTGTGTGTGTGTGTGTGTGTGTGTGTGTGTGTGTGTGTGTGTGTGTGTGTGTGTGTGTGTGTGTGTGTGTGTGTGTGTGTGTGTGTGTGTGTGTGTGTGTGTGTGTAAACTCAGCCAGGCAAAGATGCATACACACAATCACAGCTGAGCAGCCAACCAGCCACTTAAGCGCAGTGAGAGCCAGTGATGGAAAAAGCACTCAAATGTCATACTTGAGTAGAAGTAAAGATACCTTAATAGAAAACAACTCAAGTAAAAGCGAGTCATCCAGTAAAATACTACTTGAGTAAAAGTCTAAAAGTATTTGATTTGAAATATAATTAAGTATCAAATGAAAATGTAATTACTAAAAATACTTAAGTATCAAAAGTAAGAGTATAAATCATTTCAAATTCCTTATATTAAGCAATGGAGATGGCACAATTCTTGTTTATTTATTTACGGATAGCCAGGGGCACACTCAGACATTATTTACAAACACAGTAGGAATGACCATGGATGTTCTCTTGATAAGTGAGTGAATTGGACCATTTTCCTATCAAAATGAATGAGTACTTTTGGGTGTCAGTGAAAATGTATGCAGTAGAAAGTATTTTATTTTCTTTAGGAATGTAGAAGTAAAAAAGTGTAAATAGTAAAGTACATATAGCTGAAAAAGCAACTTAGTAGTACTTTAAAGTAGAGGTCGACCAATTATGATTTTTTTCAATACCGCTACCGATTATTGGAGGACCAAAAAAAAGCCGATACCGATTAATCTGACAATTTTTAAAATGTATTTGTAATAATGACAATTACAACAATACTGAATGAACACTTATTATAACTTAATATAATACATCAATAAAAATCTATTTAGCCTCAAATAAATAATTAAACATGTTCAATTTGGTTTAAATAATGCAAAGTGTTGGAGAAGAAAGTAAAAGTGCAATATGCACCATGTAAAAAAGCTCATGTTTAAGTTCCTTGCTCAGAACATATGAAAGTTTAACATGAGACTTCAATATTCCAAGGTAAGAGGTTTTAGGTTGTAGTTAATGTGGTATTTATAGGACTATTTCTCTCTATACCATTTGTATTTCATATACCTTTGACTATTGGATGTTCTTATAGGCTCTTTAGTATTGCCAGTGTAACACTATCGCTTCCGTCCCTCTCCTCGCCCCTACCTGGGCTCGAACCAGGAACACATAGACAACAGCCACCCTCGAAGCATCGTTACCCATCGCTCCACAAAGCAAGGGGAACAACTACTCCAAGTCTCGGAGCGAGTGACGTTTGAAATGCTATTAGTGCGCACCCCACTAACTAGCTAGCCATTTCACATCAGTTACACCAGCCTAATCTCGGGAGTTGATAGGCTTGAAGTCATAAACAGCTCAATGTTTGAAGCATTGCGAAGAGCTGCTGGCAAAACTCACGAAAGTGCTGTTTGAATGAATGCTTACGAGCCTGCTGCTGCCTACCATCGCTCAGTCAGACTGCTCTATCAAATATCAAATCAGACTTAATTATAACATAATAACACACAGATCTACAAGCCTTAGGTCATTAATATGGTCGAATCCGGAAACTATCATTTTGTTTATTATTTCAGAGAAATACAGAACCGTTCGGTATCACTTTTCTTTTTTTTCCCCCTGTTGATATTTTTTTATTTATTTTGCAACTAGTTTTAATTAACATTATTACAGCCTGGCATCAGAGAGCCACACCAGGCACCAGGCGACACCAATCTCCTGGTTCCTCCACAGGGTTCTTTTAGAACAGGGTTCTTCTAGAAGAGGGTTTCCCAAACTCGGTCCTGAGGCCTCTCCTGGGTTTTTAATTATTTTTTTTTTCACCTTTATTTAACCAGGTAGGCAAGTTGAGAACAAGTTCTCATTTACAATTGCGACCTGGCCAAGATAAAGCAAAGCAATTTGACAGACACAGAGTTACACATGGAGTAAAACAAACATACAGTCAATAATACAGTATAAACAAGTTTATATACGATGTGAGCAAACGAGGTGAGATAAGGGAGGTAAAGGCAAAAAAAGGCCATGGTGGCAAAGTAAATATAATATAGCAAGTAAAACACTGGAATGGTAGATTTGCAGTGGAAGAATGTGCAAAGCAGAAATAAAAAATTATGGGGTGCAAAGGAGCAAAATAAATAAATAAAATAAATACAGTAGGGAAAGAGGTAGTTGTTTGGGCTAAATTATAGGTGGGCTATGTACAGGTTCAGTAATTTGTGAGTTGCTCTGACAGTTGGTGCTTAAAGCTAGTGAGGGAGATAAGTGTTTCCAGTTTCAGAGATTTTTGTAGTTCGTTCCAGTCATTGGCAGCAGAGATCTGGAAGGAGAGGCGGCCAAAGAAAGAATTGGTTTTGGGGGTGACCAGAGAGATATACCTGCTGGAGTGCGTGCTACAGGTGGGTGATGCTATGGTGACCAGCGAGCTGAGATAAGGGGGGACTTTACCTAGCAGGGTCTTGTAGATGACATGGAGCCAGTGGGTTTGGCGACGAGTATGACGCGAGGGATAGCCAACGAGAGCGTACAGTTCGCAATGGTGGGTAGTATATGGGGTTTTGGTGACAAAACAGATTCCACTGTGATAGACTGCATCCAATTTGTTAAGTATGGGTATTGGAGGCTATTTTGTAAATGACATCGCCGAAGTCGAGGATTGGTAAGATGGTCAGTTTTACAAGGGTATGTTTGGCAGCATGATTGAAGGATGCTTTTTTGCGAAATAGGAAGCCAATTCTAGATTTAACGTTGGATTGGAGATGTTTGATGTGGGTCTGGAAGTGCACGTTTTGTTTTTTGCCCTAGCACTACACAGCTGATTCAAATAATCAAAGCTTGATGATGAGTTGGTTACTTGAATCACCTGTTTAGTGCTAGGGCAAGAAACAAAACAAGCACCCGGAGGTGGGGGGCAGGACCAAGTTTGGGAAACCCTGTTGTAGATGTTGCTGGGTAAATATCAATGTTCCTGCCTGGCGCCGACACAGTGGGAGGGATTGCCCTTCGCACCGTCACTCTAACCTAACCTGTCCTGACACCACCGGACAGATGGTTATGAATGACTTACCGCATATTGCACTCAAGATTAGACTGTCCTTCTTCCCAGTTCCAATTCCTTTTGATAATTGTATCATAGGAGCAGGCCACATTTTGCATAATAGGGCCTGGAGTTTTTCCAGGTCATATGCTCAGGAAAAACTCCTGACCTTATGCATTGCCAACAAAACGGTCAAATGGTGGTGGATGAGCCTTACCAATAATGCGGAGTAGACAACCTGAGGGTTGGGGTGGTCCAGAAAGAGGATGAGCCCTGGTAAGCAGCCATTGTCCTGTACTATGGCTCGTCTGTTGAGGGGGTCAGCTGCAAGATCTCGTAGCTGGTTCACCACAGTCAGCACATCCAGCTCCCCACTCATGGTGCCTCCTCTCTCTGTGCCGTGCACATCAAACCAGCCTCTTCACACTGTGTACATAATAGGATCAAGTCAGATGTAGCTGTACAGTACCAAACCTATTAATTACAATGACATCCATTTCAGTGACAAGTCTCTAAATGCTTTTATTTTTGGCAAACTGCATGACCAAAACAACCTGTCAATATTAAATGGTAATGATGTATCAACCTGTTCAAATACTGTAATCAATATGAGCAACATATTGTGATTTGTGAAAAACAATCAGTTTGACAGGTCACTTGAAAGCATTACCATTATTATCATTATTATCATTATAGCCCACCATTATAGCCCACCCATTTTCTATAGCCCACCCATTTTCACCTACCTCATCCCCACAGTTTTTATTTATTTACTTTTCTGCTCTTTTGCACACCAATATCTCTACCTGTACATGATCATCTGATCATTTATCACTCCAGTGTTAATCTGCAATATTGTAATTATTCGCCTACCTACTCATGCCTTTTGCACACATTGTATATAGACTCCCCTTTTTTTCTACTGTGTTATTGACTTGTTAATTGTTTACTCCATGTGTAACTCTGTGTTGTCTGTTCACACTGCTATGCTTTATCTTGGCCAGGTCGCAGTTGCAAATGAGAACTTGTTCTCAACTAGCCTACCTGGTTAAATAAAGGTGAAATAAATAAATAAAAATAAAAGTGTAGACCTACCGATATTTATAGGTATGTCAACTAGCTAGCTAGCTAACTACAGCAGTTAGCTAACGTTAGTTTCTTTCTTTGGACACTTGGCTGACAAATAAAGCGTGGAGGTCCACATTGAAACATGATAACAGAGGTTAAAGCAATGTAGTTAGCTACTGATATGGTATCAGCAGTGTTCTGATATATGGCCCTGCCCATTGTGAAGATAGATGTGCAAAGCAAATAAGGGCGCTAACGTTTTATGGAGGCTAACATGTTATGGCTGCAACAAAAGGCCCAATTAGCCTAACGTCAATGCCATGGGCCAAAACAAAGTGAATATAGCGTTCTTAATATTTTTTTGTTGAGAACGCCCATGGTTTTATTCTGATAAACAGGGCAGTTGCACTCCTCCGTGCACATGAAACATAGCGTAACAAGCAAGACCAATAGCTAAAAGCAATAGTTAAAATAGTTAGCAAGCTAGCTAACAACAACACATAACTAGTTATCAGGTTAAGACTGTCAGGATAATTACAGTGAAGGGCCATCCATGTTTATTATCAGAACTGCAAGAGTTGCTCATTAACTGGCAACTTCACCTTGCTTGTGTAGCATTGTTGTCTACGCAGAACATCTGAAAACACGCCCAGGACAAGCAGGAGCTGGGCTAGAGATCTAGCTAGTTATCGTTAGCATATTATTACCTTTTCTCCAAGTGATCTTCCCCTGTTTGAATTATATTTTAAAAAACGCAAATACAGTGCGGTTGAAAATAAACTAAGCAGTTATGAGAAGCAGAGACAGCTGTTTCCGTCACAACACCGAAATAAAACTGAAGCTTGTTTATTAACAAAATTTCGGCAAAAAGCTAGCTAGCTGGCTAACTGGTACATTTTACGTCCATATTGAATTCATCACGGTCTCAGTTTGAAGACAGCTGATTGGACAGTTCAGTTGTGACCGACAAGGCGAAGAGCCATTCATCGAAGGTTTTACCGTTAGCAAATTGTCACGACCTTGATTGAATGTAGCGGTATTCAAGAATGTAATGTAATTGACCAAATTATTCTACA
Source organism: Oncorhynchus gorbuscha (assembly GCF_021184085.1). Lineage (NCBI taxonomy): Eukaryota > Metazoa > Chordata > Actinopteri > Salmoniformes > Salmonidae > Oncorhynchus > Oncorhynchus gorbuscha. The sequence continues at coordinate 17,422,076 of NC_060179.1, forward strand.
AAGACAGTGACAGTAAACTACTAACAATTAATGAATGTTACTTGACATTTCACAACTGTCCACGTTATGCAAGACTTGCTACATTAACGGGGTAAACCGAATGACAAAGACGGTGGGTCCGCCTCCTCTCTGACAATACTGCAGGTGGTCAGTTGATGTGCTGCTATTCATTATAATCAACCAATAACATCATCATAAAGTTATTGTACACGCCCAGCCTAAACGATTCCTCAATGCCTATTGGTTTATAAAACAAATCTACCAATCCATTCGTCAAGAAATAAACATGTTCCCGCCTACTCACTTTGCCAGGGCTAAGGAGATTTAAAAGTGAACATTTAGGGTTGTTTGAGAGGTGAACAGAAAGCTGTTATTGGACGTTGTCGTAATGACACGAGTAAGTTTTTATTTGATCAAATTCGATCTACGAATGTAGCTATGATTTAGCCTTTGCTACTGCTAAAAACCCAGTGAGCCTTTGGTTGATTCGTTAACCAACTGTACACCACGGAACACTCAACCCCTTGGTTAGGAAGAAGTTTCGCTAGCTACTGCTAGTTAGTTTAGCCGGTAGCTAACTAACATGTTATAGGTATCCAAACCATTCACTATGCTTGCTTACATATGGAAATAGAGGTTTATGGCAAGATACTTAACCTAACTACTATAAGTTGTTACAGACAACAAAAAAACAACAGTTACTGTCTTTCGTCCCTCGCTAGTTAAGTTACTTCAGACAGTTTAGGATTTACGTTAGCTATTTACACGCAGCAACTTGCTAACGTATGTGAGGGATGCTGGCAAGTTGTCTGTCTACACAATAACTAGCTACAGTCTGCACTGGTCGATGTGCAATGAGGTTTAGAGTACAGTATTGCATATCAAGCACATTATAGCATGTCGGCCGTTGCAGACAAGCAGTAGCCACACAAAATATGAACTGTCAAATCAACATTTTCATTTATTCACAGCCAGGGGGCCTTTTGAGAGCTTTAAGCCAGGGGGTCCTAAAAAAGCAGGTATAAAACTTGTCATCACTATTATGAACACAAAGAGAAGTCGGGTGATGGCTAGGATAAGATAAAATGAACAACTTAAAAATAACTGGAGGAAGGCAAAAAACTATCACATGGGAAAACCTTTAACTGTAATGACTGACAGCTTGAGTCTCTGTCCAATGATCTGTGAGGGTCAGTACTCTTAATATGAATATGGAACGGACTCTAACCCTGACCTGTGTTTTCTCCACATATTGCTGCCTTGGTGTTGTTGCTCAAACTAACTACAGGTATTTTCCCTGTTTTGTCTCCCTCTTATTGCCCCAGACTACCTCAGAGAAGATGCTTTTTTGTGAACTACTCTACAATGGCCTCTCTGAAATGCATCAATAGAATGGGTCAAGAAAATACAAGGATAGAAAAGAACCTGGTATGTGCTTTTTATTTTATTTTTTAAATAGACTGCTATGGTTAGGGCTGGTGTGGTGACAGTATTACCGCCACACCGGCGGTCATGAAGGCAGCCAAATTCCATGTGAGCGTTTAGTCACGGTAATTAGGTTTCTCCAAGCTCTGATGCTGGTCATTAGTAGCCTACTGAACTTGCTCACTGCCTGGTACTCAGCACTCTATTGTCCCTCTAATCACTCTGACATCAATGCAAATGTATTTGAAAATCTAATCAAACACTTCATGAGAGCTCATGAGCTCATGTTGTGCAACATTTCTATAGGCTATACAATGGTGTGAGGAAACAGAGTGATGGCCTCTACAATTTTTTTTCTGAGGTCTTGGTTGATTTCCCCATGATATCGAACAAAGGCACTGTGTTTGAAGGTAGGCCTTGAAATACATCCACAGGTACACCTCCAATTGACTCAAATTATGTCAATTGGCCTATCAAAAGTTTCTAAAGCCATGACATCATTTTATGGAATTTTCCAAGCTGTTTAAAGGCACAGTCAATTTAGTGTATGTCAACGTCTGACCCACTGGAATTGTGATGCAGTGAAATAATCTGTTAAAAAAAGGCGTATGGGTCCTCAAGGAGTATTGTGAGAAGAATAGCCACCAATCTTCCCCTTAAACCATGCCCCAGGGTCCATTTTCAGGTAGGACTGTATCTGCGACAGAGAAGGCAGGCATACTATGTCGGAAGTCTCCAATGATCAATGACATGTTATAGAACTAAAAGTGATTGATACTATTCTTTGTAGGCTGTCTGCTGACATACTTTAACAGAGTATGATCTGTGAGTGACAAACAATCAACGTTTGCTACAGTGACTCTGTCTTCTCCAAGCCTTGTGTCATGTTTTCTTAGCGTTCTGGCCTGATGTATTCTGATCTAATGGTTAAGTCACTTTCATCAAGAGTGGTTTCCTGCTTGTTCATCTGTTTTTGATGTTCCAACTCTAAACAGACTGGAAATAATGAACCTACGTGCTGATTGTTTGGGATTATTAGTAGGACTGGGACGATGCCAGTATCGCAATACTCATAGTGTCATGGCAAAATAAATTAAACACAGTGTATTTAACTTCTTTAGAAAAACAGCCCTGATGTTGGAAACATCAATATTTTGTCATTCAGGGTCCTATTTATTTTTCAAGTTATAGTACACTATTTTACATTCAGAAGGTTTTTAAAGTACCAAAGAGTTTTTTGTTATTGCCATTTGCCCCAATTTGGTGAAAACGCATTACGGGGCCTTTTGAATGTTTAGATAAAACATAAGTCTGGTAAAAAAAAAAAATGTGCATTAGTCACAGGAACAGTTGTTTTAAAAGTTTATTTAGGTCGTCATCTTTGTTCCCTGTTCTCAATCTTTAGATTCAGTTTTTGTCTTTTCAACACTTTTTTTTCTCCCTCTCTTTAGCTGTCCTTCCTTTCTGTGAGGAATGCATTGTCTGCTTTAGGTCAGTTCACCTGGAAACCTGTAATAGTAACCTTGTGCTGCTGACACATTTCTGGTAGCATACCAGCATACCAAAGGTCCTCTTATTAGGACTATCCACTGTCCTTATTTCTTCTGTTTTCTTAACTTTCCTATGCTGAGTTTTTAGAGACAGCATAAGAATCTGCCTTGACAGGCTATTGATAGACGACATAAGAATCTGCCTTGACAGGCTATTGATAGACAACATAAGAATCTGCCTTGACAGGCTATTGATAGACGGCATAAGAATCTGCCTTGACAGGCTATTGATAGAGGGCATAAGAATCTTCCTTGACAGGCTATTGATAGAAGGCATAAGAATCTTCCTTGACAGGCTATTGATAGAAGGCATAAGAATCTGCCTTGACAGGCTATTGATAGACGGCATAAGAATCTGCCTTGACAGGCTATTGATAGACGGCATAAGAATCTGCCTTGACAGGCTATTGATAGACAGCATAAGAATCTGCCTTGACAGGCTATTGATAGACGGCATAAGAATCTGCCTTGACAGGCTATTGATAGACGGTATAAGAATCTGCCTTGACAGGCTATTGATAGACGGCATAAGAATCTGCCTTGACAGGCTATTGATAGACGACATAAAAATCTGCCTTGACAGGCTATTGATAGACGGCATAAGGATCAGCCTTGACAGGCTATTGATAGACAACATAAGGATCAGCCTTGTTACCGTCTTGTACCGTGAATGCTCTCCTTTGGCTTTGGTTGACCAAAAAATTTGAATGTCTGTCAGAATACATTTCCAAGTAGTGTGAATGCAGTTTTGAGTCATACGATGAGAATAGCATGTGTGTGGTTAAACAGGACTGAGTTTTTTGTCGTTGACCCAATCCTCTGGTATGTAAGGAGAATGTTTAGGTGTATTGTTTAATATGGCTGCCCTGTGTCTCAGCTCAATCTTTAAACTGAAGACGGTAGTGTCCTGAACAGTGCTGGGAGACAGAATGGACTGGTTGCCTCTTTGGCTGATGATGTCTGGATCGACAGGGAAGAGAAGGAAGATGAAAATGACTGGTTTGGATTTGGAAGACTGAGGTAAGAAGAGGAATGGGCTGTGGAACGGCCACACTTTCTCAAGCTGTGATGCTGCCCTTAGAAAGCTACTGTTTATTGACCCATACACTGCTCATTAGGCAGTTCCTTTGCTCATGTGTTAACTATAACATTTTCCTCTCTTCTAATATGGTGCTTGTTTACCATTGGTCCCATTCAGGTCAGAAGCACCGTCTGGGCTCATGTTCCGTTCTCACCCGCCTCAGCCCAGACGTAGATCATTACCCAGCCTGCACCAGGCCGAGCCAGAGCCCCAGGGTCAAACCCGCAGCAACGATGAGGCCATCCAGAAGATCAGTGCTCTGGAGATGGAGCTGGCAAACTCAGAGCCCAGATCGCACAGATAGTACTGACCCAGGAGCAGAACGCACAGACACCAGGTATGGAACAGAGAACCCTGGAACACACACTAAAGGGTAAAGAAATAATCTTCTAAACAAACACACAGTTCAAACAACTCATAGCGGTCTAAGGCACTGCATCTCAGTGGTAGGTGTCACTACAGACCCTAGTTAGATTCCAGGCTGTTTCACAACCGGCCGTGATTGGGCGGTGCACAATTGTCCCAGTGTCGTTGGGGTTTGGCCGCCATTGTAAATAAGAATTTTAACTGACTTGCCTAGTTAAATACAATTTGCTGGGTAAGATGCAGTACTTCTACATTTTCCTCTAATGACCTATCTGTCTGAAGATGAAAGCTTTATGGCATAATTGTCTAAGCTATACATGTCTCACCAAGTTCTCTCCTTCACCTCAGCCCCAGGTGGTCCTCCTGCCCCAGGTGGTCCTCCTGCCCCAGGTCGCCCTCCACCACCCTGCGCCCCTCCCCCTCCACCCCCTCCTCCACCACCTCCCCCACTCATGGGATTCCAGCGGAGCTTCTTGGTCATTGACCTCATCTAGGAGCGCTGTGGGAAGAAGACAGATGGCCAGACACTGCTGAACCAGGAGCCCAAGCAGGCAGAGGTCCCCAACATGCTGGATGTGCTTAAAGACATCAGCAAAGTCAAACTACGCCCCGCTAAGAGGTGGGCACCATGTTCGTCTGACTTCTACATTAGAAGATGGGCACAACTGTTTTACTAACTGAAAACTTGACTAATTTCCAGCTAAAATAGATTTTCCCTTACTTCCTGTGTATTATTGTCCAGCCGGCTAGAGAGCCAAGCCAAGCCTAGTGAGCCCACAGATGCTGCGTCTCTCATCGCTAATGCCTTGAAGCGCAAGTTCGCCCATCGCTATCGCCACAACAGCAATGAGAACAAAGAGTTTGACTTCCCAGCCTCTGAACTGAAACCTTTCTGTTCTGAATTCCCCAAGACAGACAAAGTAGAGGTTCCCCTGGTAAGAGCAACACTGATACTACTATTACATCAGCCATGAATCCCCAGTTTGGGCCTTATAGTTTCAAACTACACTGTAAAACCTTAATCTGTGAATTTCTGGCTATTGTGTGTCTGGGTTGTCATTTGCTTAACTTTCTCTGGCCTCTAGGTAAGGCAGCACTGGCTGAAAACCGCAGCCCCTGTTGTGAAACTACACCCAGACACACCCATGGTAAGAGAAGTGCAAGCATGACTAAAATCTTAGATTTTATAAAGTAATCTGATCTAATATTTGATGCGAGTTTGGAAACTAATTTGCGCCTGTCTCTTTTACCTGACCTGTAGTTTGGGCAGCACATGTTGAAATCTACTGGCCAGAGAAAGCTCCTCTGAGCGCCCAGAGATGGTTTGACCTCCAGACACCCATGGACACTTAAGTGCCTTTATCAACCTGTTTGTCACCCGTCTCTGGATGGCCATGTTGTTTGACTAGATATACAATCAATCTGCTCTCTATTCCTACTCACCAACACTATTGCCTCAGTCTTCAGTTCTTACACTTTCATAACATACCATATGTAATTATTTTTTTAACTTTAATTTAAAATGTCCTATTTTTGTTAAATTGATGCCAGTTTCGAAGTCTTCGATCTTAAATTAGGACGGTCAGATCTTCTTTTAATGTAGATTTTTGTACCACAACTCAATTCCAATGAGATTCACCCGTGTGTGTTCTGGATGTAGTCGAACACTACAAAATCCTAACATTCCTCAACTGTTAACTACATGTATTAAAGGGTTTCTAAATGCACAGAGACAAAGGCTTATCAATTTTGTATTTATTTTTGCCTCACTGGGTCTACTTCTTACTAGGGATAGAGATGTATGCAGAGAAGAGGGATCACTTAATATTTTTGTAAATGGCATCCTAGTCGGTTAAATTTATTTCTAGTTAATACTTGTCAAGTTATAGTTGCTACCAATTATCAAAGCGTCCATGGTTGATTTAATTGTAGACAAAATCGCTTTGAGTTGTACTGGGACAAGTTCCGTACCTCACTATGCAGAGTGGACCAAACTTACACTAATCTACAGTCTGAAAACGGGGATACTGTACCAGTCATTTTGTTCATTACTTACCGATGCTGGGCAGGAGGACATTTTATTAGTTCCAGATCCATGACAAGCCCATTCTGAGGTAATGCTACTCCATGACCAGCTGTATCCCTCTTTTTAAACCACAAAATGTCTTCATGTTAAAGTTTAATACCGTAACCAGTTCCACTGATGGTAAACAATTGAAGACATTGGCCAGTTTATTTCATGGAAAAATATTAAGCTTTGAACCTTCGCATGGTGGGAGTATAAGGGAACATGGACAACTGTCAGTAATACTTGACTTAAAACCCTAACATAGGAAATGTCATCCACATTTGACAAACCTAGAATCAAATGTATGAATAAAACCAATGACTGTGTGCATGAAATGTTTTTTCCCCAATTCTCAAAGATACATTTCAGGTAAATAGGCACTGTTTGCACATTTATAGTAATCTGTGCACAAGCAGAGACCTTGAGTGGTTGAACAATGAATGACCGAGGGCTTACAATCCATCACTGAAGTGTTACAGAAATGTAAAAAAGGTCATTTCCAAATGAGTTGACGTGAATGCGGTCTCCGCTAAAATGGGAGCCTTTCAGTCTACATAGTCGAGCCCTGAAGCTCCATGTTCAGAACGGTATGATGTAGAACGGAGTTGCCTGTCATGTCAGCTCTATTCATTACATTAAGCTGCGATGTTGAGTATCACTCAATACAGCCCTGTTTGATGCTGAACACTGAAGTTCAATTGGATCATTGAAATTTGTCAACTGTTTTTATTAATCAAACTGCAACATGTATCAAAAGGTCAACACAGCAAAGCCTTTACAAAACGGCTTGATACTGAAGTCATCTTCCCAAAATGGCTGCTGCAAAAAAATTGTAAACAGTTTATCAACAGTCTTACAGCAAAATTACAAATCAGCTAAAATAAAAAGCACCCGTTATTGTTCAAAACATCTGTGCCGTCTATACAGAATCAGAAAAAAACCACCTAAATTAGATGGAATGTTTCCATGTAAAAAAAGGATTGAGTTTACTCACAAAAAGGCAAAGGGGACAGAGTGCAAGCATACGATGCACTTAATGAGTAGTAGAAGCTGGTTTGGTCACTTAGCGTAGTTTGTGCATAGTTAAGGCATCGGTAGAGCAGTCCTCTAGGTTGCATGTGGCTATGATGAGACATTCAGAGAGAGTCCCATTCAGTAGACGTAAACATGTTTACCAGGTAGCTAAACTACTACAGTCCAACCTATACCTTGGGATAGAGATTGGCAAAACCCTGAGCGAGTTGCATTGTGATGGAGTTTAGATGAGATGCGTGTGAAAGGATCCAGGGTGACAGATCTAGGTCACCCATGCTCTACAGTCTACAATAATGCTTTTTCATATTGGTTCTATTCTACAATACCATTGCATTCTAGAATACCATTCCGTCTGTCCCAAATTCTTTCAGAACAGAAGCGGTGTCCAACATGTCAGTCTTTTGGGAGCGCAAGGAGAAGAGGAATACAATGGAGCACAGGTGGTGTTTCCTTTATGGCATCTGGTGACTGTCCGTCTGTCAGACGGAGGCTTTGTGCTCCACTTCAGCAGTAGTTCAAACGCTGATGTTTCTTCACATCTGTGCTTAGAAGGCGGAACCGAAATGATTCATTTCGATGTGACAACAAAGACGTCTGTAAACAGTCTTCATAGAGGCAGCGAAAGGACTGGGCATGTCACTTTTTATTTTTACACGAGGAAGAAGATACGTTATAAAATCAACACACACCATGTCATTTGTGTGCAGTCTTTAGAGAGCCTCTTCTCAATGACTTTCAAAGCATCCTGTAGAACTTGGTTTGAAAATGGCACTTCAACTAGAAAAGTGTATTCTTCAGTTACTGTCATTCCCTTAGATTCACTTTGCCACCAAAAATAGTGTCAAATTAGTAAGGCCAAAACTTCAGAGGACAAATAAATAAAACAAGCTAATAAAAATAATACAGCAGTAGCCACATGAGGTATCTAGGTGTTTCTCCATGTCAAGGAAAGGAATTAAAAATTAAATAAAATCAGTGGTTTGTCAAAGACGGGACGCAAAAGCAACAAACTTAAAGTTCAGGTGGGGGGGTAGGGTTTGAAGTCCACACCCTGCCCCTTCCACCACCCAGTGTGGTGAGGCCCGGGGTTAAGGGTCAGGGTTGTAAGGGCAAACGTGGAGTGTCAGGACTCTTTCCTTCCCCGAGGTATTTCTTTGGAGTTGGTTGCTCCCGTGGCTGTTGCCGTGGTGACGGCTGTGGGTTCCACAGCAGAGGCAGACTCTGGTTCTGACTCAGTGATGGCAGGCGTTGGCATGGTGACGGAGGCGGGTCTTCTAGGTTCCAACTCGTCGGGGCTCGACGGCCGCTCCTGCTGTACTAACCCACCCCAGCTGGCCTTGTTCAGCCCCAGGTGGCCCAACATGGTCTGGGACAGACGCGTGTCAGAGAACCGACCCCACTCAGCAAACAGAGGCTCCACCACATACGTCATGAAACCTGGGGAAGGGAAGACAGGGAGACACACAGGGTTCAAAAGGCAGGCCTAATAGAGCTTCTGGTTCTATCAATGGAATGTAGCTAGTACTTACCTAGAAACCATCATAACTTACCAATCTGAATGTTTCCCATTGAGTTTCTCTGGCTATCACACAGTGGACTGACTTCAAGTTTGTGCTTCTTCTCAATGTCTCCTACAGAGGGATAGACAACACACACTGATCAGAAATCAACAGGATAGGTGAAGAGAAAATGAGAGATTAATGAGAGGCTACCTTGGTGAAAAAACTCTTGAGTCACTTTCTCGCTCCACTGTTTGCTCAGCTCCCAGGGTCTGCAGGGGTTGCAGATGTCCGCACACTTCAGAGCCATCTGCAATGAGTTAGAGACAAAACAGCCAGTTCTACAGTTTCCCCATGCACAACTAAGAGCCACAATTACTGGTTAGTTACCACAGTTTCCCCAGGCCCAACTCTAAACCTATGGTCTAGCTGGTAACTGACCTGGAGGATGAAGTGTCGGTGGCTGGCGTTGCTCAGGCACAGGTCATCCTGGTTCAGGTGTGTTCTGAACTTCCCCAGGTACTCGTTCTGTCTGCTGATGTCAGTGGCCAGGATCAGAGAACCCAGCTGGCGCTCCATCTTCAGCCTGATGAGCTCATGTGTTTAAATAAAATGTATACTACAACAACCAACTCATTACCTTGCTCTTTAACAGAGTAACGTTTATTGATCAACCATTTGGCGCTGGAAAAAGAACATGACTGACCCTTCCTCAGCAGGCAGGTGGGAGAACAGGCCAGTCTCTCTGAGCAGACCTACTGCAGACCGCCAGTGGTGGTTCTCCAGAACAGAGGAGTTCTACAGACCAGAGACAGATTGAGAATGCTGTCATCTTGAGCTACTAACTGCATTCAATCATGGACCTCAACATTACATGGCCATCTATTGATCTCCAGCCAGGTCTAAAGCTACAGGAGCTTGGATTGCTTTACGTTCTCCCCTCTAGAGCTTGGCCAACATGACAGCGTAGCGTTAGCCAGAGGTTTATACTACAAAGCAGGATCAAAAAGTTGCCCCAAATATTCTGCTATAACATTATAGTTTTTAGGAAAGATAAGCTTGTAATGGGTTTGGGCTAATTGATATCTAAGATGAGCTTTTTTATTATTCATCTTTATGCCCCTTTTTCCTCCCCAATTTCAAATCAAATTTTATTTGTCACATACACATGGTTAGCAGATGTTAATGAGAGTGTAGCGAAATGCTTGTGCTTCTAGTTCTGACAATGCAGTGATAACCAACAAGTAATCTAACTAACAATTCCAAAACTACTGTCTTATACACAGTGTAAGGGGATAAAGAATATGTACATAAGGATATATGAATGAGTGATGGTACAGGGCAGCATACAGTAGATGGTATCGAGTACAGTATATACATATGAGATGAGTATGTAGACAAAGTAAACAAAGTGGCATAGTTAAAGTGGCTAGTGATACATGTATTACATAAGGATGCAGTCTGATAGAGTACAGTATATACATATGCATATGAGATGAATAATGTAGGGTAAGTAACATAATAAGGTAGCATTGTTTAAAGTGGCTAGTGATATATTTACATAATTTCCCATCAATTCCCATTATTAAAGTGGCTGGAGTTGGGTCAGTGTCAATGACAGTGTGTTGGCAGCAGCCACTCAATGTTAGTGTTGGCATTTTAACAGTCTGATGGCCTTGAGATAGAAGCTGTTTTTCAGTCTCTCGGTCCCAGCTTTGATGCACCTGTACTGACCTCGCCTTCTGGATGATAGCGGGGTGAACAGGCAGTGGCTCGGGTGGTTGATGTCCTTGATGATCTTTATGGCCTTCCTGTAACATCGGGTGGTGTAGGTGTCCTGGAGGGCAGGTAGTTTGCCCCCGTTGATGCGTTGTTCAGATCTCACTACCCTCTGGAGAGCCTTACGGTTGAGGGCGGAGCAGTTGCCGTACCAGGCGGTGATACAGCCCGCCAGGATGCTCTCGATTGTGCATCTGTAGAAGTTTGTGAGTGCTTTTGGTGACAAGCCAAATTTCTTCAGCCTCTTCACGACGCTGTCAGTGTGAGTGGACCAACTCAGTTTGTCTGTGATGTGTATGCCGAGGAACTTAAAACTTGCTACCCTCTCCACTACTGTTCCATCGATGTGGATAGGGGTGTTTCCTCTGCTGTTTCCTGAAGTCCACAATCATCTCCTTAGTTTTGTTGACGTTGAGTGTGAGGTTATTTTCCTGACACCACACTCCGAGGGCCCTCACCTCCTCCCTGTAGGCAGTCTCGTCGTTGTTGGTAATCAAGCCTACCACTGTTGTGTCGTCCGCAAACTTGATGATTGAGTTGTAGGTGTGCGTGGCCACGCAGTCGTGGGTGAACAGGGAGTACAGGAGAGGGCTCAGAACGCACCCTTGTGGGGCCCCCGTGTTGAGGATCAAGCGGGGAGGAGATGTTGTTGCCTACCCTCACCACCTGGGGGCGGCCCGTCAGGAAGTCCAGTACCCAGTTGCACAGGGCGGGGTCGAGACCCTGGCTTGATGACAAGCTTGGAGGGTACTATGGTGTTGAATGCCGAGCTGTAGTCGATGAACAGCATTCTCACATAGGTATTCCTCTTGTCCAGGTGGGTTAGGGCAGTGTGGTTGAGATTGCATCGTCTGTGGACCTATTTGGGCGGTAAGCAAATTGGAGTGGGTCTAGGGTGACTAGTCTCTCAAGGCACTTCATGATGACGGAAGTGAGTGCTACGGGGCGGTAGTCGTTTAGCTCAGTTACCTTAGCTTTCTTGGGAACAGGAACAATGGTGGCCCTCTTGAAGCATGTGGGAACAGCAGACTGGTATAGGGATTGATTGAATATGTCCGTAAACACACCGGCCAGCTGGTCTGCGCATGCTCTGAGGGCGCGGCTGGGGATGCCGTCTGGGCCTGCAGCCTTGCGAGGGTTAACACGTTTAAATGTCTTACTCACCTCGGCTGCAGTGAAGGAGAGACCGCATGTTTTCATTGCAGGCCGTGTCAGTGGCACTGTATTGTCCTCAAAGCGGGCAAAAAAGTTATTTAGTCTGCCTGGGAACAAGACATCCTGGTCCGTGACTGGGCTGGGTTTCTTCTTGTAGTCTGTGATTGACTGTAGACCCTGCCACATGCCTCGTGTCTGAGCCGTTGAATTGAGATTCTACTTTGTCTCTGTACTGACGCTTAGCTTGTTTGATAGCCTTGCGGAGGGAATAGCTGCACTGTTTGTATTCGGTCATGTTACCAGTCACCTTGCCCTGATTAAAAGCAGTGGTTCGCGCTTTCAGTTTCACGCGAATGCTGCCATCAATCCACGGTTTCTGGTTAGGGAATGTTTTTATCGTTGCTATGGGAACGACATCTTCAACGCACGTTCTAATGAACTCGCACACCGAATCAGCGTAGTCGTCAATATTTTTATCTGACGCAATACGAAACATGTCCCAGTCCACGTGATGGAAGCAGTCTTGGAGTGTGGAGTCAGCTTGGTCGGACCAGCATTAAACAGACCTCAGCGTGGGAGCCTCTTGTTTAAGTTTCTGTCTGTAGGCAGGGATCTACAAAATGGAGTCGTGGTCAGCTTTTCCGAAAGGGGGGCAGGGCAGGGCCTTATATGCATCGCGGAAGTTAGAGTAACAATGATCCAAGGTTTTACCACCCCTGGTTGCGCAATCGATATGCTGATAAAATTTAGGGAGTCTTGTTTTCAGATTAGCTTTGTTAAAATCCCCAGCTACAATGAATCCAGTTTGCAAAGAGTTAAATAAAGTTAGTTCAGAGCCATCGATGTGTCTGCTTGGGGGGGGGGGGGGGGATATACACGGCTATGATTATAATCGAAGAGAATTCTCTTGGTAGATAATGCGGTCTACATTTGATTGTGAGGAATTCTAAATCAGATGAACAGAAGGATTTGAGTTCCTGTATGTTTCTTTCATCACACCATGTCTCGTTAGTCATGAGGCCTTACCAGAAAGATGTTTGTTTCTGTCGGCGCGATGCGTGGAGAAACCAGTTGGCTGCACCGCCCCGGATAGCATCTTCCCAGTGAGCCATGTTTCCGTGAAGCAGAGGACGTTACAGTCTCCGATGTCCCTCTGGAATGCTACCTTTGCTCGGATTTCATCAACCTTGTTGTCAAGAGACTGGACATTGGCAAGAAGAATGCTAGGGAGTGGTGCGCGATGTGCCCGTGTCCGGAGTCTGACCAGAAGACCGCTACGTTTCCCTCTTTTACGAAGTCGTTTTTTTTGGGGGTCGCTGCATGGAATCAATTCCGTTAACCTGTTTGTAAGGCAGAACACAGGATCCGCGTTGCGGAAAACATATTCTTGGTCGTACTGATGGTGAGTTGACGCTGATCTTATATTCAGTAGTTCTTCTCGACTGTATGTAATGAAACCTAAGATGACCTGGGGTACAAATGTAAGATGTAAATGTAAATAAGACGTAAAAAAACTGCATAGTTTCCTAGGAACGCGAAGCGAGGCGGCCATCTCTGTCGGCGCCGGAAGTACAAAAAAAGTGGTATCCAAGTGGTAGTTCCAGCCTTGTCGCTGGCTGTAACTCCCCTCCAGCCTTGTCGCTGGCTGTAACTCCCCTCCAGCCTTGTCGCTGGCTGTAACTCCCCTCCAGCCTTGTCGCTGGCTGTAACTCCCCTCCAGCCTTGTCGCTGGCTGTAACTCCCATCCAGCCTTGTCGCTGGCTGTAACTCCCCTCCAGCCTTGTCGCTGGCTGTACAGTGCCTTGCGAAAGTATTCGGCCCCCTTGAACTTTGCGACCTTTTGCCACATTTCAGGCTTCAAACATAAAGATATAAAACTGTATTTTTTGTGACGAATCAACAACAAGTGGGACACAATCATGAAGTGGAACGACATTTATTGGATATTTCAAACTTTTTTAACAAATCAAAAACTGAGAAATTGGGCGTGCAAAATTATTCAGCCCCTTTACTTTCATTGCAGCAAACTCTCTCCAGAAGTTCAGTGAGGATCTCTGAATGATCCAATGTTGACCTAAATGACTAATGATGATAAATACAATCCACCTGTGTGTAATCAAGTCTCCGTATAAATGCACCTGCACTGTGATAGTCTCAGAGGTCCGTTAAAAACGCAGAGAGCATCATGAAGAACAAGGAACACACCAGGCAGGTCCAAGATACTGTTGTGAAGAAGTTTAAAGCCGGATTTGGATACAAAAAGATTTCCCAAGCTTTAAACATCCCAAGGAGCACTGTGCAAGCGATAATATTGAAATGGAAGGAGTATCAGACCACTGCAAATCTACCAAGACCTGGCCGTCCCTCTAAACTTTCAGCTCATACAAGGAGAAGACTGATCAGAGATGCAGCCAAGAGGCCCATGATCACTCTGGATGAACTGCAGAGATCTACAGCTGAGGTGGGAGACTCTGTCCATAGGACAACAAATCAGTCGTATATTGCACAAATCTGGCCTTTATGGAAGAGTGGCAAGAAGAAAGCCATTTCTTAAAGATATCCATAAAAAGTGTCATTTAAAATTTGCCACAAGCCACCTGGGAGACACACCAAACATGTGGAAGAAGGTGCTCTGGTCAGATGAAACCAAAATTGAACTTTTTGGCAACAATGCAAAACGTTATGTTTGGCGTAAAAGCAACACCCTGAACACACCATCCCCACTGTCAAACATGGTGGTGGCAGCATCATGGTTTGGGCCTGCTTTTCTTCAGCAGGGACAGGGAAGATGGTTAAAATTGATGGGAAGATGGATGGAGCCAAATACAGGACCATTCTGGAAGAAAACCTGATGGAGTCTGCAAAAGACCTGAGACTGGGAACAAGACTCCAACAAGACAATGATCCAAAACATAAAGCTAAATCTACAATGGAATGGTTCAAAAATAAACATATCCAGGTGTTAGAATGGCCAAGTCAAAGTCCAGACCTGAATCCAATCGAGAATCTGTGGAAAGAACTGAAAACTGCTGTTCACAAATGCTCTCCATCCAACCTCACTGAGCTCGAGCTGTTTTCCAAGGAGGAATGGGAAAAAATTTCATTCTCTCGATGTGCAAAACTGATAGACGTACCCCAAGCGACTTACAGCTGTAATCGCAGCAATAGGTGGCGCTACAAAGCATTAACTTAAGGGGGCTGAATAATTTTGCACGCCCAATTTTTCAGTTTTTGATTTGTTAAAGTTTGAAATATCCAATAAATATTGTTCCACTTCATGATTGTGTCCAACTTGTTGATTCTTCACAAAAAAAATACAGTTTTATATCTTTGTTTGAAGCCTGCAATGTGGCAAAAGGTCGCAAAGTTCAAGGGGGCCGAATACTTTCGCAAGGCACTGTAACTCCCCTCCAGCCTTGTCGCTGGCTGTAACCCCCCTCCAGCCTTGTCGCTGGCTGTAACTCCACTACAGAGTCGGGAGAGGTGAAGATGGAGCCATGCGTCCTCTGAAACACGACCCTACCAAGCCGCACTGCTTCTTGACACACTGCTCGCATAACACGGAAGCAAGCTGCACCAATGTGTCGGTGAAAGTAACTTCCAACTGACCACAGCTTGCAGGCACCCGGCCCGCCACAATGAGACAAGAAAATACCTTCCAACTGACCACAGCTTGCAGGCGCCCAGCCCGCCACAATGAGACAAGAAAATACCTTCCAACTGACCACAGCTTGCAGGCGCCCGGCCCGCCACAATGAGACAAGAAAATACCTTTTCAACTGACGACAGCTTGCAGGCACCCGGCCCGCCACAATGAGACAAGAAAATACCTTCCAACTGACGACAGCTTGCAGGCACCCGGCCCGCCACAATGAGACAAGAAAATACCTTCCAACAATGAGACAAGAAAATACCTTCCAACTGACGACAGCTTGCAGGCGCCCGGCCCGCCACAATGAGACAAGAAAATACCTTCCAACTGACGACAGCTTGCAGGCGCCCGGCCCGCCACAATGAGACAAGAAAATACCTTCCAACTGACGACAGCTTGCAGGCGCCCGGCCCGCCACAATGAGACAAGAAAATACCGTCCGGCCAAATCCTCCCCTAACCCGGACGACGCTGGGCCAGTTGTGCGCCACCTTGTGGGTCTCCCGGTCATGGCCGGCTGTGACACAGCCTGAGATCGAACCAGTCTGTAGTGACGCCTCAGCACTGTGATGTAGTGCCTTAGACCGCTGTGCAACTCAGGAGACCCAAGTTTATCTTTTTAATTAACCAGAAAATCAATAGTTAGCCAACTCAGTGATACTGCTTTGTAGTATAACTCTCTGGTCTAATATGGCCTCTAAAGTAGCTGTGGACTGCTCCAGCTATGGGCTCTCACCCTGTAGAGCTTGGCCAGGTAGTGGTTGGTCTTGATGAGGAAAGGCTGGTTGACTCCCGGGTGGTCCAGGTCATGAGTAGCAGCTGCTAGAAGGCCCAGGAGGATGTCACAGGACGTCAGGGACTTGGCCAGCTATGGAGAGACCGGGAATGTCAGCTCAATTTTTAATCGGCTCCAGAAGCAAATGCCTAGGCTTTAGCTCAGTGGGATAGCCCAGTTCAAACACCCATTAAGCTACTTCTGAATACTTTCTGTACAACAGAAAACTAGCACGGTCAATCTGTCTGCTACCTTGGGTTCTCGCAGGTAGCAGTACATGGCCTGTGTGACATCAGCAGCGTGCACAGCGTTATGGTAGGGGTTGAGGCTGTGGTAGTCCTCCTGCACCATGACCAGGAAGCGCCACAGCTTTACCATGTCCAGCTGAAACAGCTCCAGCAGACCATACTGGTTCAGGAGGTGGAAGGTCATCGTCACCAGGCTGTTTCCTGCATGGAGAGGGATGTGAGATTTAGTTTAAGAGCTTGTCAGGAATAGTGTTCAGGGGCGGGTAGTTGTGTTTTTTGTGGTGGAGTTTAGCATTGCAATGAAAATCTATGGAGAATAACTTAAGAGTCCCCAACATCCCAGTTCTACACAGCATTCAGCAAAACAAACACCAGAGGGCATCATTGTCTAAAAATGTCTGAAGAGTTGAAAGCAGGCCTATGCAGTCATGTCACACTCATTCATTCATTCTGTGAGGATGAGGACATTACAAAAATGTAGGTAAAGCTCTGGGAGAAAAAGTGGACATCTGTTAGAAATATACCATTCGTTAATCTGTCGAAGAGGAAAATGTCAAAATTCCAGCTCCCGACCCTTTCCAGCATACACTGCAAGAGAAAAACACATGTACATGTAAGTGTGTGTTAAGCCATGCACATAAACATGAAATGTGTATGCATACGAGTGTATGATTGGCTCAGAGCGTATGGTCTGCGTGAGCATCAGACCTTGGCCTGTCCAATGTAGTCCTCATCCAGGATGTGGAGGGGGTTGAGGTGGGTTGTTCCCCAGAGCAGACGGGACGAGTGTAGGTATCTCTGGAAGCTGAGCAGTCTGCGGAGCCGCCTACCAGACACGGGCCCAGCCGAGATGAAGCCAGGACCAGGGATAAGACTAGAGGCTGAGGTGGATTCTGAGCAGGCTGAAAACACAAGGGTTTATTCAGAACATTGGAGTTGTTTAAAACAGTGGTTCTCAAACTTTGGGTCCAGGGGTAAAATTAAAAAGTAGTATAAAGTACTTAAGTAGTTTAAAGTCTTTTTGTGGGTATCTGTACTTTATTTAGATTTTACTTCACTACATTCCTAAATAAAATAAATGTACTTTTTACTCCATACCTTTTCCCTGACACCCAAAAGTACTAGTTACATTTGGAATGCTTAGCAGGACAGGAACATTAATTAATTCACGCACTTATCAGGAGAACATCCCTGGTCATCCTTACTTCCTCTGATCTGGCGGACTCACTAATCACAAATGCTTTGTTTGTAAATTATGTCTGCGTGTTGAAGTACGCCCCTGGCTATTCGTAAATCAAAAAAATAAGAAAATCGTGCCGTCTGATTTGTTTAATATAATGAATTTGAGATGAGTAGAAGTAATGACACCTTAAAAGAAAATGACTCAAGTAAAAGTGAAAGTCACCCAGTAAAATACTACTTTAAAGTATTTTGTTTTAAATATACTTAAGTATAAATCAAGTATGACAATTGGTTACTTTTTCCACCACTGATCGACTTTGGCAGTGCATGGCCGGACAAACCTTCAGGCCCTGGGAAGGAACATTAAAGGCTCATCTCTTGGCATCAGAGAGAAAAATGTGCCGTTTTTAAGCAAATGTCCTGCAATTCTACACATTTTGTCACGAGACAAAGAACATTTTGCAGTTTTAAAGCTTAAAATTAGTGCATTGCCAAAAAATATATTGAAAGAATTAAGTACCTTACTGTGACTGTTTTCAATTACACAATGGTAAGAAATAAACAAAATACCTTCTTAGCGAAGTACAATTTCTCAAGCAAGAATTTTTCTGGGACTGTCTGGGAGTGGTCTGAGTGAGGAGGAGAACTGAAAACTAGCAGCAGTGGAGGATGACGAGGGAAGGACGGCTCAAAATAATGGCTGGAACGGAGCGAATGGTATCAAACATATGGAAACTGTGAGGTTGATACCATTCCACCTATTCCCGCTCCAGCCATTACCACGAGCCCATTGTGGATTCATATTATAATTGTATTACACCCTCAACTATTCCATAGACATTTTTTGTTTGTTATCTGTTAGTAATGGTCATAAAATGTTTGTTGTCAAAAACACGGACAACATAGAGGATAGATTCAACAGTTTCCTGTTGTACAGAAAGAAACAGAGGGATGACATGGCGTGTCTGGTTTACACAGTAGAGGTCTATCTAATCATTTAGTAATGTACTCTGCTTGATAATCCCCAGGCACTAGTCACAGACATCTGCTCCAAATCTTATATCAGTAATGTTGCACGAATGTTTGGGTGGACTTATAATTGAGACTAAGAGCTATCCAAATGTCCAAAAAGTTCAATATGTGAATGAGAACGCTGATGAAACCAATAAGAATACTGATGAATTGTGAAATTGTGCCATGTGTTTTTTTCCCCCACGTAAGAATTTCACTAAGGCTACACCTGTTGTATTTGACGCACATGACAAATAAACTTTGATTTGATACCAATAAGAAGACTGGCGAAACCAATAAGAAGACTGGCGAAACCAATAAAAATGTAATCAATAAGAATGAAAGAAGTGGACAAGTGATTGATGTACATACACACTGCATTCCTGTGAGGTCACTCTGGATTCAAGACTGGTCAACTATGAACACCACTGCCTGAGGATGGACACTTACACTGCCTACACTTAGCCTACTGCACACACACACACACACACACACACGTCACAAGTCATGCTTCGTCAGTGGACACATACACCATGGCTGGAAAGCCATGGTACAACTCAGGAAGCATGTCAGCATTCCGAGGAAGGCGTTTACTTTTAAACCAGGAAGTGAACACATGGAACGTCTGTCAGAGGGAGAACTCCACTGGACTGGGAGTCACTAACGTAGCAGGACTCACATTCAGGGTTGGCTCAGATTACAACTTTCTATTCATGAACTGAATGTCACAGTATTTTCTCTACAAGACTTTGTCCAAATTAAATATCACTCCACTTCCTGAACTAGAACAGTACCCCACCCTGCTCAGTCACAAGGATTATTCAGGTTGACTTATTTACATAAAGACAATGATGTCAACTAATCAGTGTGTGAAATAAATAAGATATTCACCAACATCTGTCAGGTGTAGCAGATCTACAGACTTAAGACCGGTAGTACCCGCAGGGGCAGGGCTGTATGCCGGTACCATCTCTTAACTGATCAGTGAGGGTAACTAGAGGAAAGTCACACCACAACTACTAGGCAGTGAGGAAATACGTCGTCATGGTTCATACTCACAGTGTAGGGTCCGGAAGTCAATGCACAGATACGGATAGGAACCTCTTCCTTCTGGTTCAAATCCTACCTGACTTCTCACTCGAACATCTCCTAGAGGGAAGCAACACGCACACACGTCCTCAAGAGTCAGGAAAGGTACAGTTGAGAAAGAGCGCTCCCACACACAGGTCACCAACATGCTGTACTCACACACATGCACTCTCCCTCTCTGCCTCTCCCTTTCTCCAAAGGGCAGCAGCATGTAGACCACTAAAGGAACTAGGAACAGCTGAGCATGCAATGCCAGGCAAGGCTACAGTAACACTAGTATTAGTAGTCAGAGCAGCAGATCAACATACAGTAGACAGGTTTGTGCTTCATACTCAGAGGCGAACACTGACTATTGCTATGGTACTATGGCACTGGTCCAGGCAACCCAGTCAATACTGGTCTCCTAGGTGAGTCATTCAGCAGCACAGTCAGACTGACAGGCTAATGCAGCTCTTCAGCACTGATTTGTACATCAGATCAGTCATTCAGTACAGTCTCACTCCCACCAGCTTACTTACTTGGGAACAGCTGTTTGAATATAACACAAGCCCCTAGCAAAATAGCAAAACTGGGAATTACCATTAAAGGACGGTCACATACAGCTTTCACAGATTTCATTTAAATATACAAAAAGGTATGCATGATGTACACAAACTCAGATATACATGCAGTCACACATCCAAGTCATTTGGTGTCTGTGTGTGAGCTGCACGTTTAAAATGTGTGATGAGATGTGGAGTGTCACGTTTTCCCATTCTATGTGCCAGCGGGCCTTGACGTCAGGGGAATATGGGTCAGACAGTTGATTTGCAATGTGCACTGACCTCTACGCTGTAATGCTTTTAAACCCACTGTATGACAGACTGGCCTAGTAATTTATCACAGGCCCTGTCAAATAGCCTACATGTCCTGAACTGAGATGTTGTAGCACCTCTTATTATACATTTTAATATCCACCAACTCCACAAAAACACATGCTCTCACAGTAGGCCTAATAGTAGAACCAGAGAACCAGAGGAACGCTAGTAGCACCAACTCTACAAAAACACATGCTCTCACAGTAGGCCTAATAGTAGAGCCAGAGAACCAGGGGATGGCTAGTAGCACCAACTCTACAAAAACACATGCTCTCAAAGTAGTAGAACCAGAGAACCAGGGGATGGCTAGTAGCACCAACTCTACAAAAAAACACAGTAGGCTAGTAGCACCAACTCTCAAAAACACAGTAGGCCTAATAGTAGAGCCAGAGGGAATGGCTAGTAGCACCAACTCTACAAAAACACAAAAACACATGCTCTCAAAGTAGGCCTAATAGTAGAGCAGGGGAATGCAGAGAACCAGTAGGCCTAATAGTAGAGCCAGGGGAACGCTAGTAGCACCAACTCCACAAAAACACATGCTCTCAAAGTAGGCCTAATAGTAGAGCCAGAGAACCAGGGGAACGCTAGTAGCACCAACTCCACAAAAACACATGCTCTCAAAGTAGGCCTAATAGTAGAGCCAGAGAACCAGGGGATGGCTAGTAGCACCAACTCTACAAAAACACATGCTCTCAAAGTAGGCCTAATAGTAGAGCCAGAGAACCAGGGGATGGCTAGTAGCACCAACTCTACAAAAACACATGCTCTCAAAGTAGGCCTAATAGTAGAACCAGAGAACCAGGGGATGGCTAGTAGCACCAACTCTACAAAAACACATGCTCTCAAAGTAGGCCTAATAGTAGAGCCAGAGATAACCAGGGGAACGCTAGTAGCAGCAAATTGTTGTTACATCATTGAGTTAAAATGGTCATTTAAATAGTCTTCTTGAGATGATTGAACTACTGAAGATGTCAGTAATTGGTGTTTAAAAATGTTTGTTTTTTTTAATCTAAATTAACTTCGAACAGAATTGTATCTGAAAATAGTTAATCAAACTATTTGCAGCACAAACCATCATAGCTTCCTCCAGACAGGAAATGAGGTCAGTGACCTGGCCAGTTATAGGTTATAAACAGGGCCCAGAGTATTTCCTGGAAAACTCCTGGCCCTATGTATATAATCTCCCATGACAAAAGAACAGGCATAAGGTTCTAATCTGTCTTTGTCTGGTCTGCTAGACTGACTGCTGGGTAGGCAGGGCAAAATCCAACTCAAACTATTATCCCTCAAATGTTACGTGGCAGTGCAGACAACATAATATATACATAACCAACAAGACAGGACAGACTCTTACAAACAACCACACAGAAATACTGGTCTAAATCGAGTGGACTCCTAGCATCCACACAGAGGACCCAGAACATTCCACCGACCTATGTACCCAGCACAACACAGAATTAAACCTCGGCCTCAGTAAATCTGCTCAAAATTCAGATGCTTAATTCTGTGGCCCAACGACTGGCCTGGACGGCTGGACGGACTCAGACATGACTTAAACCTTATGTGATGGAGAGATTATCAAAGAGATCAGACGAGTGAGTCCCTCTGCATCCATCTCTGTCTGCCTGAATTCCTCTATCCCTTTCTAAAAATGTATTCATCCCTTTTACGTTGTTACTTAAGCTATTATGTAATATGACAAGAACAACAATATTTCAACCCTTTCCTTGATGTGGAATCTAGAGGCCTGATGCCTGTTCATTGTAAATGTGGGGACAGTGAGCAGTACTTATAGTTGCTAGTATTGAAATGCTAGTTGTACTACAACAAAATGGCTGGTGGTGCTGCTGAGTGAGTGTGGGTGGGTGGGGACAGTACTCACAGTAACTAGCATAACGCTAGTTGGTGTGTACTGTATGTGACAGGGGGCAGTACTTACCGAGCATACGAATGTACAGAGCAGTCTGATCTGAGCTGTCATACGAGATGGCCCCTCGTCTCTGAAGGAGAGGAAAGACAAAAAAAAAAAAAAATAACATTTATGCTTCCAAGATATTACATTTACATTTATTAGTAAATCAGAAGAGAACCAGAGAAATATGCAACGATGTTAAACACTTGAATAATACGAGTGGTGCTGGCCTTCCGTCTACTAAAGTCATCTGGGTTCAACCATCCATTTCATTCTGTTGAGGACTGTTAGGCTGCTGAACGGTTGGGTTCAACTGATAGACTTTCACACAGGCCCACAAGGTGCGTCATCTTTGTGATGGTACACACACTCTCCATCTATTCATCAGCCAGTGTGAGAAACATGCATGCTGCGTAAGCAGTAGAAAACACTCACACGGAGTGTGTGTACACATGACATATGCACGGAGCGTGTGCGTGTGTACACATGACATATGCACGGAGCGTGTGCGAGCGCGTGTGTACACATGACATATGCACGGTGCGTGTAGTGAGAGCTGGTGTGGGAAGCTCTGTACTACATGTAGGGGGAACATGCTGCTCCAGACAGACTGGGTTGAGATGTCCATCTGGTAAAACCTAAGAGTTAATCACACCTCATTTCCCCAGTAATAGGCTCCTTGTTACCGTGACGATAGAGCAAAGCTGCTTGCTGATTAGGACAGCAGCAGACAACACTCCCAATGACACTAGGCTTACCGAGCACGCAAGACAGAAAGAGGGGGGGGGGACGGACAGTGGCAGCGAGACTACCACACACATGGAGGGGGAGGTAAGAGTATTCATACAGCCAAGAAGGGGGTGGGTGGGGGGTGTAAGAGTACTCATACAGCCAAGAAGGGGGGTGTAAGAGTATTCATACAGCCAAGAGGAGGGGGTAAGAGTATTCATACAGCCAAGAGGCAGGAGGGTGTAAGAGTATTCATACAGCCAAGAGGCAGGAGGGTGTAAGAGTATTCATACAGCCAAGAGGAAGGAGGGTAAGAGTATTCATACAGCCAAGAGGGAGGAGGGTGTAAGAGTATTCATACAGCCAAGAGGGAGGAGGGTGTAAGAGTATTCATACAGCCAAGAGGGAGGAGGGTGTATTCATAGGAGAGTATTCATACAGCCAAGAGGGAGGAGGGTGTAAGAGTATTCATACAGCCAAGAGGGAGGAGAGGAAGGGTGTAAGAGTATTCATACAGCCAAGAGGGAGGAGGTGTAAGAGTATTCATACAGCCAAGAGGGAGGAGGGTGTAAGAGTATTCATACAGCCAAGAGGGAGGAGGGTGTAAGAGTATTCATACAGCCAAGAGGGAGGAGGGTGTAAGAGTATTCATACAGCCAAGAGGGAGGAGGGTGTACAGCCAAGAGGGAAGAGTATTCATACAGCCAAGAGGGAGGAGGGTGTAAGAGTATTCATACAGCCAAGAGGGAGGAGGGTGTAAGAGTATTCATACAGCCAAGAGGGAGGAGGGTGTAAGAGTATTCATACAGCCAAGAGGGAGGAGGGTGTAAGAGTATTCATACAGCCAAGAGGGAGGAGGGTGTAAGAGTATTCATACAGCCAAGAGGGAGGAGGGTGTAAGAGTATTCATACAGCCAAGAGGGAGGAGAGTAAGAGTATTCATCCAGCCAAGAGAGAGGAGGGTGTATTCATCCAGCCAAGAGGGGGGGGTGGAGTATTCATACAGCCAAGTGGGAGGGGTGGAGTATTCATACAGCCAAGTGGGGTGTAAGAGTATTCATACAGCCAAGTGGGAGGGGTAAGGAGGTGGGAGGGGTAAGAGTATTCATACAGCCAAGAGGGAGAGGGAGAGTATTCATACAGCCAAGAGGGAGGGTAAGAGTATTCATACAGCCAAGAGGGAGGAGGGAGGTATACATACAGCCAAGAGGGAGGAGGGTATTCATACAGCCAAGAGGGAGGGGGTAAGAGTATTCATGGTAAGATTATTCATACAGCCAAGAGGGAGGAGGGTAAGATTATTCATACAGCCAAGAGGGAGGAGTGTAAGAGTATTCATACAGCCAAGAGGGGGGAGTGTAAGATTATTCATAAGAGGAGTGTAAGAGTATTCATACAGCCAAGAGCCAAGGAGGAGGGTAAGAGTATTCATACAGCCAAGAGGGAGGAGGGAAGAGTATTCATACAGCCAAGAGGGAGGAGGGTAAGAGTATTCATACAGCCAAGAGGGAGGAGGGTAAGAGTATTCATACAGCCAAGAGGGAGGAGGGTAAGAGTATTCATACAGCCAAGAGGGAGGAGGGTAAGAGTATTCATACAGCCAAGAGGGAGGAGGGTAAGAGTATTCATACAGCCAAGTCAAACTTATTTTCAAAAATGCACACAAACATAGACCTAGGACAATACTAGAGAGCAAGAGAGATATATCTATCTATCTACCTAGTAGGTGTACACTGGTGCCTGGCTCTAATCAGCAGGTTGCAGTAACAGAGGAACCAACCAGGGGATATCCTCAACCTGCTGTCACCCACAGACAAATGCTCAGGCCTGTACACGGTCTTGGCTCACCTCCCCTTGCACCACACACACACGATCCAGAGAGGGGATGGTGGTGTCTCCAGAGCTAGTTTCCCCACAAGACTCCCCCTCCCTGGTCTGAGCTTGCCTTGGCTCTCCTCCCCTCCAGCCAGGGTGCCCCAGATGGCACATCACTCAGGCCCGTGACGTCAATCGGCTTAGCCTCATTTGCATTCATGATATACTTTACCCATTTTCATTCCCTCACTCTGTTTATTTCTCTCCCTCGCTCATCCCCTCTGGGCTCCACTCTCGAATAAAAACAAAACGCTTTGAAGCCATATTCTCCTCACAATGCAGTGGAGAGGCCGTTAAAAACAGCAATTTATTGATGCTCATGGGTGTCAACTGAAGGTGACAGAATTATTATTAACAAAATGTCTAAGCAGCTTGTTATGGCCTAGTCCCATTGGGATTGATCACATCTGAAAAACAGTCCAGAGTTATGGTAACCAGTTTAACAACCACCATCTCACACACACACACACACACACACGTCCAACTGTAACCACTTAGAAACCCAGATAAGGATCAGGGTTCGTCTCCACCAAACTGTCGTCACAGACGCCCTCTCTCTATGGGTGTGTCCATCTTCCTCTGACCCCAAGTGTCCTCTAATTCTAAGCTCCCATGACGGCGACGGCCAATCCAAGATAATATTTGACCGGCTTGCAAACAGGCTTGTGGTGCAGTATTTTACTGTCAACACGCCGCTGTGTTCACACACAGCACCAGCGCTTAGCGTGAGTAATATCCACCCTGTGTGCGTGGGCGGGGGGATAAACAGACTGGCATAACCGTAAGCAGACAGACCCCAAACTACTGCATATAACCTTTTCAATCACAAACACACAGACACACCCCCCTTTGGCTGACAGCTATTGCTGGCGTGTCTGATCTGGCCTGTACCGTCACTCATCACTTCAGTGTCAGTTAGCAGCCAACTGGCAGGATTACCAGGTCCCCCTCAGGCAGGGTCAGGCAACTTCTCCAAGATCGGTCAGACAGGTCAGAGGTCAGACTGGACTGAGGCATCAACCCCGGGCCATGTGAAAGGAAAGGGGGATACCTAGTCAGTTGCCCAACAATGCATTCAACTTAATTGAGTCTTCCACATTTAACCCAACACCTCTGAATCAGAGGTGTGGAGGGCTGCCTGTGAAACAGAGATCAGGTTAGTGTCTGTAGTTGGTTCAGTTTTACACAAGTAAACAACAAACAAAATGTGTCCTAAACCTACCTTGTCTGAGAGAACAGTTTAAGTAAAACAAAATGTGTGTCCTAAACCTACCTTGTCTGAGAGAACAGTTTAAGTAAAACAAAATGTGTGTCCTAAACCTACCTTGTCTGAGAGAACAGTTAAGTAAAACAAAATGTTTTTAGATGGAATTCAAGTGTAACGCATCTAGATACTTTTTCAGCATCAAGTTTGATCATGTGTAGCAGAGTTGACACTACTGTAGGTGTACTTGAAGCTAAATCTAAACCCAACCAGACAGCTCTACAGAGCTAACCCTGTGAATGATCATTGATGCCAAGTCTAACAGCTCCAGGCCTTTAAAGTGGTGTTAAGCAGAGCCTGGTCGAAGCTCATCCACCCACACTTCCCCGTTTCAGCCCCAGGGCAATGTCACTTCAAATGTATGCCGAGCAAAGATCATTGATTTCAAAGTTTAACAAAAACCATACAACTGATGAACAAGGACTACTTTTAACAATTTACACTGACGATTTTACAAAACCACATTTACTGGAAGAGCTGTGCAGATGCAAAATTTGGTAACAGAATTTCGGTAAAATCTTTGTGTCCGTGCTTTCCAGAAACTCTTAAAATATCTGTTCCAAATCAAGATTCAACAATGTTTGCAGAAATAATGCGGTGTCAGCTATGACGTACACACGGACTTTGAAAAACCTCTTTTGGTTATTAAAATAGAGTAAGTGAAGTGATTCACACACGTTAACTGAATTTAATCATGGGTCCCTGGTCTGTGTGGGCGAAAGTATTCGGCCCCCTTGAACTTTGCGACCTTTTGCCACATTTCAGGCTTCAAACAAAGATAAAACTATTTTTTTGTGAAAAATCAACAAGTGGGACACAATCATGAAGTGGAACGACATTTATTGGATATTTCAAACTTTTTTTAAATCAAAAACTCAAAAATTGGGCGTGCAAAATTATTCAGCCCCCTTAAGTTAATACTTTGGAGCGCCACCGTCGCTGCAATTACAGCTGTAAGTCGCTTGGGGTATGTCTCTATTAGTTTTGCACATCGAGAGACTGACATTTTTTCCCATTCCTCCTTGCAAAACAGCTCGAGCTCAGTGAGGTTGGATGGAGAGCATTTGTGAACAGCAGTTTTCAGTTCTTTCCACAGATTCTCGATTGGATTCAGGTCTGAACTTTGACTTGGCCATTCTAACACCTGGATATGTTTATTTTTGAACCATTCCATTGTAGATTTTGCTTTATTTGTTGGAAGACAAATCTCCGTCCCAGTCTCAGGTCTTTTGCAGACTCCATCAGGTTTTCTTCCAGAATGGTCCTGTATTTCCATCTTCCCATCAATTTTAACCATCTTCCCTGTCCCTGCTGAAGAAAAGCAGGCCCAAACCATGATGCTGCCACCACCATGTTTGACAGTGGGGATGGTGTGTTCAGGGTGTTGCTTTTACGCCAAACATAACGTTTTGCATTGTTGCCAAAAAGTTCAATTTTGGTTTCATCTGACCAGAGCACCTTCTTCCACATGTTTGGTGTGTCTCCCAGGTGGCTTGTGGCAAATTTTAAACGACACTTTTTATGGATATCTTTAAGAAATGGCTTTCTTCTTGCCACTCTTCCATAAAGGCCAGATTTGTGCAATATACGACTGATTGTTGTCCTATGGACAGAGTCTCCCACCTCAGCTGTAGATCTCTGCAGTTCATCCAGAGTGATCATGGGCCTCTTGGCTGCATCTCTGATCAGTCTTCTCCTTGTATGAGCTGAAAGTTTAGAGGGACGGCCAGGTCTTGGTAGATTTGCAGTAGTCTGATACTCCTTCCATTTCAATATTATCGCTTGCACAGTGCTCCTTGGGATGTTTAAAGCTTGGGAAATCTTTTTGTATCCAAATCCGGCTTTAAACTTCTTCACAACAGTACCTCGGACTTGCCTGGTGTGTTCCTTGTTCTTCATGATGCTCTATGCGTTTTTAACGGACCTCTGAGACTATCACAGTGCAGGTGCATTTATACGGAGACTTGATTACACACAGGTGGATTGTATTTATCATCATTAGTCATTTAGGTCAACATTGGATCATTCAGAGATCCTCACTGAACTTCTGGAGAGAGTTTGCTGCAATGAAAGTAAAGGGGCTGAATAATTTTGCACACCCAATTTTTCCGTTTTTGATTTGTTAAAAAAGTTTGAAATATCCAATAAATGTCGTTCCACTTCATGGAACAAATACAGTTTTATATCTTTATGTTTGAAGCCTGAAATGTGTCAAAAGGTCGCAAAGTTCAAGGGGGCCGAATACTTTCGCAAGGCACTGTATATATATGAAAATATGTAAGATCCTCTTCTGCATATTTGGGTATCATTCGCCACACTGGCTAATTGTTTTAATGAACTTTGCCCCCAAACAAGACCAAATTTGGGTCATCCAGACCGGAAACAAATCTGAACCAATCAAAGTTGTCTATGTTTCCACAAGTTTGGACAACAAAGTACAGCACATTAGTGTACTCAACTTGTGTGCTCTGTACACTACTCTGAGCTGTACTGTCCAAACTTGTGAACCAAACTGTGGTTTGTGACTACTACGATTTCCCATTGTAGCCAAATCAATTGCAGAAATTCTATTACCCATTTTATTACCAGAATTTGTTTTATTCACTTATTCACTTGATATCAGTAAAAACACTAACTGATAGCTCTACCTTTCCTTGTTCTGTAAACTTTCATTATTCTCCCTCACAAGGGAGAGAAATTAGAAAATATCTTAGAGATGTGGGTTTTGGTAACGGAACTCCAAAGCACAAGGAAATGTTTCATAGAAATCCCCCCCAAAAAGTTGCTATTAGTTGGAAGGGGTCTTTACTTCAACATTGTGTTCTGATGTAATTCTAATACCTTTTAAGACCCCTTTGCATCGGTTTGATCAGAAATCAAAGCCTTCACTTATTACACATTTTTAGGATGGAACATGTATACGCCTTCCTTTCTCAAACAGGGACTCATTCATTACACCCAATTTAATATGCTCCTATTAACTTCACTTTGGTGCTCATTGGTCCTTCCACATTGAAATGACCCCCAGTGATAAAACTAGACTTCCTCACGCTGTCAGTGATAAAAACACTGGGTTCTAGCTGAGGACAGCCCACAGACTGCATAAAAACGCTGGGTTCTAGCTGAGGACAGCCCACAGACGGCATAAAAACACTGGGTTCTAGCTGAGGACAGCCCACAGACGGCATAAAAACGCTGGGTTCTAGCTGAGGACAGCCCACAGACGGCATAAAAACGCTGGGTTCTAGCTGAGGACAGCCCACAGACGGCATAAAAACGCTGGGTTCTAGCTGAGGACAGCCCACAGACGGCATAAAAACGCTGGGTTCTAGCTGAGGACAGCCCACAGACGGCATAAAAACGCTGGGTTCTAGCTGAGGACAGCCCACAGACGGCATAAAAACGCTGGGTTCTAGCTGAGGACAGCCCACAGACGGCATAAAAACGCTGGGTTCTAGCTGAGGACAGCCCACAGACGGCATAAAAACGCTGGGTTCTAGCTGAGGACAGCCCACAGACGGCATAAAAACGCTGGGTTCTAGCTGAGGACAGCCCACAGACGGCATAAAAACGCTGGGTTCTAGCTGAGGACAGCCCACAGACGGCATAAAAACGCTGGGTTCTAGCTGAGGACAGCCCACAGACGGCATAAAAACACTGGGTTCTAGCTAGGGCTGGGTGATATCGAATTAATATGTTTTAGCACAATGTTCCAAGAATCGAGGATGTCTTTTTAGTCTCATCCCATTCGCTCCTTCGGTGCACCTTTCCACTCGCACAGGGACACCAAGCCTCTCCACCTGCCACTCACAACAATGACAAAAGAGATCTTCCTCTCTGACAACAAGCAGTTTCAAATCGTTATTTGCATGCATGGTTTGGTCCAACATATAAAAAGGATCCTGGAGAAGCCTCTTCACTGTTGACATTGAGACTGGTGTTTTGTGGGTACTAGTTAATGAAGCTGCCAGTTTCTCAAACCACACACTAAATGTACTTGTCCTCTTGCTCAGTAGTGCACCGGGGCCTCCCACTCCTCTTTCTATTCTGGTTAGAGACAGTTTGTGCTGTTCTGTGAAGGGAGTAGTACACAGCGCTGTACGAGATCTTTGGTTTCTTACATTGAATAGCCTTCATTTCTCAGAACAGGAATAGACTGACGAGTTTCAGGAGAAAGTGCTTTGTTTCTGGCCATTTAGAGCTTGTAATCAAACCCACAAATGCTGATGCTCCAGATACTCAAATAGTCTAAAGAAGACCGGTTTCAATGCTTCTTTAAAATCAGAAACAGTTTTCAGCAGTGCTAACAATTACAAAATGTTTTTATAATGATCAATTAGCCTTTTAAAATAATAAACACAACATGCCATTGGAACACAGGAGTGATGATTGCTGATAAATGTAGATATTCTATTAAATATGAGCCATTTCCAGCTACACTATGTGATCAATTTGATGTTATTTTAAAAAATGAACAAATGAAGAAAAAAAAGTGCCTTTCTTTCAAAAACAAGGACATTTCTAAGTGACCCCAAACTTTTGAACGGTAATGCATTTCACTATACAGCCTTACCTATGGATTGTGGATCAATGACATGGGGTATCAATCTACTCAGTGACACCAAGAACATTAGTGTCATAGCTCTTATTGCAGGACTCTGAAACAACTGAATTGAGCCACATTTATTGTCAACCTGTGTATTTTACACTATTCCTGAGGGAAAAAAAACAATGCTGTGTGCATGTCGGAGTTTGAAAAAGCAGAGGACATTAGGAAAAAAATATATTAGGTATTAAGTAGACCGTTAGCCCATTTCTTAGATCCCCAATCCTTAGGTAAAGCTGTAGAGTGCATTATGAATAATAGGCTGACTGGGGAGGGGATTTCACAGTCACGCGATAAGAGCTACAATGCTAATATTTGCGTAAACTCTTCATTAGGTGGTGTTCTGTGAGTGTCACCAAGTAGACCGATACCCCATTTCATTGCGTCACATTCCAACCTTGTTTAACATGATCTTGTCTAAATATGGCATGATTCCACCAATTGTAACCTTCTGCATCACCTTTTTAAAAAATTAGGTACTTTTATTTTGAAGGCAAACTACAAATTCCACCATTGTGCCAAATCCTTATTGTGGCTAGCTTCACAACATAACTCGGTCAGGTCGAGCCTCACTAGCCAGATGAAGCTAGCTGGCTGCTTATAACGTCAGCTTTGGGCAACAGGGTTAAGTAGCTGGCTAGCTATTTGTTGTCATGAGCTGAATTTCAATAACCCATTGAAATCACTTAGAATGTATGCGTCGTCACCCATGGGTCACACTGTATTGTTCAAATACATAAAATACCGTAATATATATATTTTTTAAGTGATATGATACTTTTGCCAATATCGTCCAGCCCTACCTAGATGTACATAGTTATTTTTGTGAAAAAGCAACAGGGCAGTGTGGTGCCAGGACTACAAACGCTCCCTCAACGTGAGCATGACAAAGGAGATAATTGAGGACTACAGGAAAAAGGGAGGGCCGAACACGCCCCCATTTGCATCGACGGGGCTATAGTGGAGCGAGTCGAGAGTTAAGTTCCTTGGTGTCCACATCAACTATCTCAGTACAAACACACCAAGAAAGTCATGAGGGCACGACAACACCTTTTCCCACCCTCAGGAGACTAGGGTAGTGCGTACGGCCCAGTAAGTCACTGGGGTCAAGCTTCCTGACATCCAGGACCAGTAAAAAGTTTGGACACACCTACTCATTTGAGGGTTTCTTTATTTTTACAATTTTCTACATTGTAGAATGGTGAAGACAAAACTATGAAATAACACAGGGAATCATAACCAAAAAAATATAATAATAATTGTGAGATTCTCCAAAGTAGTCACCCTTTGCCTTGATGACTGCCAAGCGTGTTCAAAGCTCTCTCAACCAGCTTCATTAGGTAGTCACCTGGAATGCATTTCAATTAACAGGTGTGCCTTGTTAAAAGTTAATTTGTGGAATGTCTTTCCTTCTTAAGCCAATCAGTTGTGTTGTGACAAGGTAGAGGTGGTATACAGAAGATGGTCTTTTACCAAATAGGGTCCATATTATGGCAAGAACAGCTCAAATAAGCAAAGAGGGAAAAAAATAAAAACAGTCCATTACTTTAAGACATGAAGGTCAGTCAGTGCGGAACATTAAGAACATTGAAAGTTTCTACAAGTGCAGTCGCAAAAACCATAAAGCTCTATGATGAAACTGGCTCTCATGAGGGCCTCCACAGGAAAGGAAGACCCAGAGTTACCTCTGCTGCAGATGATAAATTCATTAGAGTTACCAGCCTCAGAAATTGCAGAGTTCAAGTCACATCAACTGTTCAGAGGAGACTGCATGAATCAGGCCTTCATGGTCAATTTTCTGCAAAGAAACCACTACTAAAAAGGACACCAATAAGAGACTTGCTTGGGCCAAGAAACATGACTGGTGGAAATTGAGATTATTGGTTCCAACCTCCGTGTCTGAGACGCAGAGTAGGTGAACGGATGATCACCGCATGTGTGTGTAACGGATGTGAAATAGCTAGCTAGTTAGAGGTGGTGCGCGCTAAATAGCGTTTCAATCGGTGACGTCACTTGCTCTGAGACCTTGAAGTAGTGGTGAAGTAGGGCCGCGGCTTTTGTGGAGAGATGGGTAACGATGCTTTGTGGGTGACTGTTGTTGATGTGTGCCTGGTTGTGTACCTGGTTCACGCCCGGGTATGGGCGAGGGGACAGTCTAAAGTTATACTGTTACATGTGGTTCCCACCATGAAGGAGGTGGTGTGATGGTGCTTTGCTGGTGACACGGTCAGTGATTCATTTAGAATTCCCCCCAAGTCATAGACACGGTAAGCGGTACTGGAGCACCAAGTCTAGGTCCAAAAGGCTCCTTAACAGCTTCTACCCCCAAGCCAAAAGACTGGTGAACAGCTAACATAATATTTGCAATGATCCCCCCCCCCAAATTTGTTTTTAATACTGCTGCTACTCACTGTTTATCAACTACACAGTCACGTAACCTATACCTACATGTACAAATGACCTCGACTAACCTGTTCCATCGCACATTGACACAGTACCGGTACCCCCTGCATATAGCCTCAATATTATTCTATTGTGTTATTTTACTAAATATAAACTATTTTCTTAACTGAACTGCAGGTTAAGGGCTTGTAAGTAAGCATTTCACATTAAGGTCTATACCTGTTGTAGTCTGTGCATGTGACAAATAAAATTTGATAAACTTGTATGCATTTCACTACTAAATGTTTGCTATCAGATATCCTATAAAATGGCTTTCTGCCAGAAGTCCAAGAGCTCTGGATGAGTTCTGTTCAGTTGCCATTTCCCCCCCTTCAAATCAAATTTTATTGGTCACATACTTAGCAGATGTTATTGCTGGTGTAGTGAAACGCTTGTAGTGTAGCAAAATGCTTTCCCCCCTATGCTCCGTGTACAACTGCTGCTCTTTATTCAGAAGAGCATGCGTCACAACTTTTGTTCGCTTTTCTCGTAAAATGACATTCAGTAGCTACTTGCTATGCTTGTATACAGTAGGGCAAAAAAGTATTTAGTCAGCCACCAATTGTGCAAGTTCTCCCACTTAAAAATGAGAGGCCTGTAATTTTCATCATATGTACACTTCAACTATGACAGACGAAGTGAGGGGGGGAGAAAAAAAATCCAGAAAAATCACATTGTAAGATTTTTAACGAATTTATTTGCAAATTATGGTGGAAAATAAGTATTTGGTCACCTACAAACAAGATTTCTGGCTCTCACAGACCTGTAACTTCTTTAAAAGGCTCCTCTGTCCTCCACTCGTTACCTGTATTAATGGCACCTGTTTGAACTTGTTATCAGTATAAAAAACACCTGTCCACAACCTCAGTCACACTCCAAACTCCACTATGGCCAAGACCAAAGTGCTGTCAAAGGACACCAGAAACAAAATTGTAGACCTGCACCAGGCTGGGCAGACTGCATCTGCAATAGGTAAGCAGCTTGGTTTGAAGAAATCAACTGTGGGAGCAATTATTAGGAAATGGAAGACATACAAGACCACTGAATCTCCCTCGATCTGGGGCTCCACGCAAGATCTCACCCCGTAGGGTCAAAATCATCACAAGAACAGTGAGCAAAAATCCCAGAACCACACGGGGGGGACCTAGTGAATGACCTGCAGAGAACTGGGACCAAAGTAACAAAGCCTACCATCAGTAACACACTACGCCACCAGGGACTCAAATCATGCAGTGCCAGACGTGACCCCTGCTTAAGCCAGTACATGTCCAGGCCCGTCTGAAGTTTGCTAGAGAGCATTTGGATGATCCAGAAGAAGATTGGGAGAATGTCATATGGTCAGATGAAACCAAAATATAACTTTTTGGTAAAAACGCAACTCGTCATGTTTGGAGGACAAAGAATGCCAAGTTGCATCCAAAGAACACCATACCTACTGTGAAGCATGGGGGTGGAAACATCATGCTTTGGGGCTGTTTTTCTGCAAAGGGACCAGGACGACTGATCCGTGTAAAGGAAAGAATGAATGGGGCCATGTATCGTGAGATTTTGAGTGAAAACCTCCTTCCATCAGCAAAGGCATTGAAGATGAAGCGTGGCTGGGTCTTTCAGCATGACAATGATCCCAAACACACCGCCCGGGCAACGAAGGAGTGGCTTTGTAAGAAGCATTTCAAGGTCCTGGAGTGGCCTAGCCAGTCTACAGATCTCAACCCCATAGAAAATCTTTGGAGGGAGTTGAAAGTCCGTGTTGCCCAGCAACAGCCCCAAAACATCACTGCTCTAGAGGAGACCTGCATGGAGGAATGGACCAAAATACCAGCAACAGTGTGTGAAAACTTAAAGAAAACATTTGAGCTCTGTCATTGCCAACAAAGGGTATATAACAAAGTATTGAGATAAACTTATGTTATTGACAAAATACTTATTTTCCACCATAATTTGTTAATAAATTCATTAAAAATCCTACAATGTGCTTCTCTGGATTTTTTTCCCCATTTTGTCTGTAGTAGTTGAAGTGTACATATGATAAATTACAGGCCTCATCTTTTTAAGTAGGAGAATTTGCACAATTGGTGGCTGACTAAATACTGTTTTGCCCCACTGTAACTGTGTGCTGGATTTGCAATACATTTGTTTATTTCCACTCGTTGCATATAGCTAACAGTGTCTGTGATTTAGCCATTACTGGTAATAGACAGCCAAAGGGCTTTTTTTATTAACTTGTCCATGTTGGTGTTTTTAGCACCTCTTCAAATCACATTGTATTTGTCACATACACATGGTTAGCAGATGTTAATGTGAGTGCTTCTGGTTCCGACAATGCAGTAATAACCAACGAGTAATCTAACCTAACAATTCCACAACAACTACCTTATACACACAAGTGTAAAGGGATGAAGAATATGCACATAAAAATATATTAAGGAGTGATGGTACAGAACAGCATAGGCAAGATGCAGTAGATGGTATAGAGTACAGTATATACATATGAGATGAGTAATGTAGGGTATGTAAACCCTACATTACTCATCTCATATGTATATTTGTGCCAGTAATACGGTAAATCCCAGGATGGCAGATGAACAGAATTCAATGTAAAACATTGGGGGGGTATCATTGGGATTTTTCTATTATTTTCTCTCTCTCTACATTGTTGGGAAGGGTCCGTAAATAAACATTTCACTGTTATACTTCATAAACGGGTGTAGACTGACAAATAAAATGTGATAAGCATCTTATCCAGGTAGGCCACTTGATTTCAGCATCTAAACAACATGAACAGCCCATGTTGTTAAAACACTTGGAGGGGATCTTACAGTTGAAGGCTTATATATATATATATATATATATATATATATATATATATATATATATATATATATATATATATAGAATAGTTATTATTTTAATGACAAGCCCCAAATTCATTTGATTATTCCCAACTGCTTGAAATGCAGTGTATTCATATTTCATTGTGCAACTTAAGCTTATTTATAGAAAAATAATAATCATAATAAAACCATGAACTACCACGAAGTTAAATAATAATAAAATAAAGGGAGCTGTGATTTTTAGTCCAGCTCACCCAGCCCTAGCTGAGACAGACAGCACGTCAAACTATGGAGGAAGCCAGCAGTATGCCAACTAATTCTGGAATATCAGCCACAAACAGTGTCTGTAAACTGAGCACTAAAAGCAGCTGGAGTCAGCAGAGCTTCATGAAGTGAAAACGTCCTCCTAAGAGTTATACCCTTGCGGTGCAATGCTGTAATACACCATGGCACATTCCAGCAAGGCAATGCTAAAGCCATAAACCTGGACTTTACTGCAATGCAGGTTGCTGCATGTGTGCCAGCCACTGCTTACACAAAGCCAGAGATTGAGTCTACCTACTAACACTGGTCTATGGGGGGACACTCCACTCCAGTGTCAGAGGTCATTAGGTGGGTTTAGAAGGGCCCACTGGCCTGTGAAGGAGAGGTGCACTGGGTATCTGGGATCAGCTCATCCTACACAAACCCATTGGTCAAAATAACTTTGATCAGTTTCTAGGCCATAGAGGCAGTTTCATGCTACTATAGGCCAGGCAGGGCAGGTCATGGTGTTCCAGTAGAACACTTCCAGACACATGGTGAGAGAGCACTGCAGACAGCAGCCAGACATAGTCAACCAGGGCTTTTTAAAATGGAGAACTGTCACAAAGTCATTGAAAATATCTTTATAGGGAGAGGTTTAGAATGGGGTTGCAAATGTGCTCTGTGTTGAGCAATATCTATGCAAGATCAGAGGTTTATAGGCAGGAAGTGGTTCAGGCATTGAAACAGCTGTAGTATGTGAGGTGAATCAAGGTAGAAATTGAATTATTCAAAACTTCCATTCCAACACCAATGTTTCTAGAATGTGTTAGTGTCAGTCAACTTAGTCTATACCTGGCCAAATAAGAGACTTGTTGAGAACTGTATGGTTTGTTAAGGTCCTTTCTTTTCTACTATAGAGGAGCTCCTGAAGTTAGGTCCTACACTCCTCCAGGGATAGAGAGAGATGACAGTTGATTGAGTTTAGACCCAAACCTTTCCAGTTGAATGCCTTGATCAGGTGAGTACAGCAGTTCAACAAAAGCTGACAAGGAACCACAAGCAGAAGAGTCATGTGAAGACAAATCTAATGAAAAAAAGGACAGACCACATACTAGTCCTATAAGGTCTACACGCATTCAGATAACCTTCATGAGAATAGTCCGTGTGGCACGTCGGGGGTTAAAGCCCTGTGGTTGTGAAAGAATAGCAGCAAGACTCTTAACAGCTCCTTCGGCATTCTTACCACATCCTGAAACTACGTCAATCCAGCCACGCACACTACTACGTCAAAACCTTATCGCTTCAGTTAAGAATCAACGCGCGTGCTCATGATGTGATCCCCTCCGCCTGCAGAAAAACAAGTGGTGCTATCTCGTCCTGTTGCGTAGCACGCTGGCTCATATTTGCCAAATCTCCTTTTTCCTGTCGTAAATCTGCATGGGACTAACCGCTGCAACTCATCAATACTGTGTTTCTGTTTACATATTGACTTTTATATCTCGGATACACACAACAAGACAAATCTCAATTGGCTCTGTGGCCTGGCCTTATCAGTGGAGAGGTGTGTGTTTCAGTTATCAATCAATGCACCAGGCACATGGTACTGACAGCTGCACTCTTCCCTGCATTGGCCTGGCTCTCTGGATGTAAACACCAACTCAGGAGTCAGATGAGGCAATACTGGCTGACTCTGTGCGTCAAACACACCCACTTCCTCTCAATGTTCGGTTGGCGACCTAGCCATTGGCCACTCCACTATCCTCTACTAGAGCATATTATACACCCATCCACATGCAGACAGCGAGCACAAAAATGCACTTCTCTGATGTCATCTTTTCTTAAACCCTACACTTTCACCCTCTGTTTACAAGAGGAAATGTCTTCATCAGAGAGCAAGAGGGCCTGAAACTCCGGCCATCTGGGAGTTTGGCAAAGAGCCAAACCACTACCCTCAGGCACATGTTGAACCTGCTCCCTCAGTAATGCTAGTTCTAGCCCGTCCCCTGTCCCCGCTTAAACAAACACCAGGAAGCGAGCACACTGGAACCAGAACACAGCAGTGACCACAGAGGAAAAGACTCACCCTTATGGCCACACAGAAGGAGAGAAATTATGTTTAGAGAGGGACAGTAGTCACTCCATGGCAAGTAGTGTGTGTGGGAAAACCCATACAGCAAACACGTCTCCATTCCATACCCTGGTGTCCAACTACAGTGGGAAGGTCTTCACTTCTGCTGCACAAACCAAAACCTGATGCAAATCATTGTTTCAAAAGAACCCCACTTAACACTACAAAGCCTGTGGCTCGTTGCAAGTGAGCCGTTTCTCCCAACAAAAGGGCCAAAAGAATAATAATTTAAACACAGCCCACCAATTACAAATGAACTGTGGCACACTCAAGAGAAACAAGGGGCAAACACGAACCAGGAGCACAATGGCTCCTACAGTGTTTGTACACAGTGCGATTGTACTACAGGTTTCGCATGGGTGCATAAAACTAGAACGAGCGTTCCCCGTTCAAAACAACGTTCCATAGTGCAACATGGCAGCCATTTGGAATATTCAATAAACTGATGGATCATCGCATCAGAAAACTAAGCAGGACTTTATGCATCCAATGCTATGCCAGGACATTGATAGCCTTTGACAGAGAGGGCCTGTATATCTGTTGTTGAGTGGAGGGTAATGGTGTGGATATTTGAAAGCAGACACAGGGGTGATTATGTGATGTGGAGCAGTGGGCTTGACAAAAGACGAATGGATATCCCACCGAAGAGGGACGCGGCTCGCACACGCACAGATCTCACTGCCTGGTTAATGTGTTCGGTATACAATGTCATGTGAGCGTCGGACACGAGTTATTCACCCCTTATTTAACATACAATTACTCTGTAGGATGGCTAACTATCAACTACCAAACACGTGAGTCGATGTCCTCATCATTCTGTGATCGTGTTAGTTAAGGTTATCAGATCCCGCTCATATATCATTGTTTCCTTGCGCCAAAGTTTCCTTAACAAAATACTGTAACTCATGGGCCTAAGCTACATTGCACAACTATTCCATGAATAGGCCTCCTATACAACGTGATGAGAAATCAAGGAGTAGCCAATGTGGCTCACCTATTTAACGAGTCTGTTAAATGTGTCTAGACTGGAACACACTAGATCGAAGTGACAATTGCACAAAGTGACAAGTAGACAGCTGTTGCAACTAACACTTGAAGGCGTTGCAACAATTCAGACAATGTAGCTTAACAATACATTGAGTTGAAGAGTGACTGCATTTAACCACTTGAACATTTTTACTGATCATTTTGTAGTTTTAGAGTGACATTGCAAATCGATAGGCTACCACCTGCGGGGTTCCCATACCACTCATATGAATCTGAAAGAAGCGATCCAACAGTTAGTTATTAGGTAGTGCATGAGATGTCATCAAATTGATTATGTAGTGTCATTATGGAGAGCCGAGACAGTTCATTTGAAACCGATCCAGTTGAAGTAACGAGACATTACCTGTGACAGCTGCCTTGGATCAGGAGCCCCGAAGAGAGACGAGCTGGAGCTGAAACTGATGGCTCCTCTCCGGCTGAGGACATGCTTAGGAACCGGCCTGTCTAGAGGCAAAACCGGCAGCTGATAACATACTTCCATTGAACAAAGTCAGAGTTGGATCCAGATAAAAAAAAAAACGAATAAAAATCAGTTAAAATGGGAAATAAATTGATCAAATGGAAAGTAAAATGCAGGAAAATAAGAGGGTTGATTGTAGAGCGGTATTCCTCCTGTAATTGTGTGGAGGGAATCCGTTGTAATACTTCAGCAGTGAAGAAAGCTACTTATCTTTGTTCTAGGCGGCTTTAAACTTGCCAAAATCGCCGTCATTAATACATTGCCTATGCCGCTAGTCTCGTTTGTTCCCATTCTAACCGGGGATGTTATTCATGCTGCTACTTAGCACCTTTTTCTACACAGATTTGGGCCCTCAAAGGACGAGGCCTCTATATTTTCTCTATCTTCATAAAAACGTTTCCTCATTGTCTTCTCCAAAACTCGCCTCAGACGTGCTTCGTCGTGATATGGCTCCGCATTGTCTCCAAATCAAAACAAAAAGGGAAGACCACTTAAAAAAAAACAGCTGCCGATGTACATCACTAGTGGGTGAAGTGAAAGGAATCATACGAGGAACATATTGGAGCAGTGGTTCGTGGTATTCATTCAAGATTTTCGGTGCGAGAAGAAACTATCAATATCTATCTTTTTTTCCTCAATGCAAGGATAAATAGCACCCGTGATTCACCACACATCGGTCTCACTCAATGCAGCACTGTGTGATTTCAAAAGAAAGTGGCTGGCTCAAGGGGAAACCCGACGTCCATTTCACCTAAACCCGTCGTCCGGGAAAAATATTGGCACATCAAACAAAAATAAACTGCAGCAAAAATGTGAACCAAGGTAAATTGATTTCCTTTAACTACCTAGCTACCTTTCTAAACATGAGGCTTCTCTCGAACACACCACCTGCCAGAGATGGAGCTGCTGGAGAGAAAACAAGACGCCCTTGTCCAAGTTATCCAATTGCAGCAAGGCTACCAGTGTCACATCTATAGTGATTGGACAATGGCGTAGATTTTGTTTGCAACAAGCCACACTATTGGCTACATGTCCAGGGCGATCCCCAATACCGATTTGAGCAGTCGTACACCGACGGCGCAGACCTCCACAAGGGTATTCCACCACAATGGGGTTTGCCCTAGAGAGGTCCACATCATTGCCTGTGATTACCTTTCTTGCATGAGTCACCCAGTTGTACTTGAGAAGTAGTACTCAACTGTTTTCAATGTGAGGCTATGGTGGAATTTAGTGGAATACTCTTCAAAAATGTTGTATGATCTGTTAATAAAAGCTGTATGGTGTCTCATAGTTCACATTAATAATACAAATAATAATAGGCTACTTACTTGAAAAGTGACTTATTGACTACCCTACCTTCATTAATTATCTGAAAGGTTTTTATTGTTCCTAGACAGGTGTCGGGGTAGGAATAGTATTTGAACAATCAAATACACATATTATTATTCATGATATTCATTTGAGATCACAGTGAATGTCTGTCACAATCAGTAGGGAGGAGAACTTCCCACAAATGTATGAGAGAGAGAGAGAGAGAGAAAGGAATTCATACTACTCCTCCATCAATGTCAGGCTGACCTAACAAGTAGTACCTGCAGTAAGTGGCTATTGTCCGGTGTGTCTCTATTGTCAGGTGTGTCTCTATTGTCCGTTGTGTCTCTATTGGCAGGTGTGTCTCTATTGGCAGGTGTGTCTCTATTGTCCGGTGTGTCTCTATTGTCCGGTGTGTCTCTATTGTCCGGTGTGTCTCTATTGTCCGGTGTGTCTCTATTGTCCGGTGTGTCTCTATTGTCCGGTGTGTCTCTATTGTCAGGTGTGTCTCTATTGATAGGTGTGTCTCTATTGATAGGTGCGTCTCTATTGTCCGTTGTGTCTCTATTGTCATGTGCGTCTCTTGTCAGGTGTGTCTCTATTGGCAGGTGTGTCTCTATTGTCAGGTGTGTCTCTATTGTCAGGTGTGTCTCTATTGTCAGGTGTGTCTCTATTGTCAGGTGTGTCTCTATTGTCAGGTGTGTTTCTATTGTCAGGTGTGTCTCTATTGTCCGGTGTGTCTCTATTGTCCGTTGTGTGAGTAGTAGGTTAGATGTAAATAAGACCTTATTTCCAAGAAGTCAAGGAACACACCATTCCAGATTTCTCCCCTGAAAACACTGTTCTAAGAACCACCTCTACTTACATTCCAATTAGACCATTTTTTTTGTTGTTTCCTTATGTAGGAGAGCTGGGGGAAAATCCTGAGCTGCACCATGGCAACAGTCAGGCTGAATGCCAGTTGAGGGGCATAATGAGTAGGGCTATACCCCTCTCCTCGACTCCATCCTTCCATCTCTCCCTCTCTTCTACGGCACTCTGAATGCAATTCCACACAATCACACTCCCTGCCACGAGGTCCTGCGTCTTTTCCAGGCAACCGAAGCAACATTGAGCTAAAATCACTCCACCAGCCAGTCACTCAACCTCAAAGAAAGCTAGGCACATGATAGTGGAACCCCATATTGCCCTTAGCCAAGGACAAGCCTATCTAGCCTCATTCGGTTGGATATCAACTGAGAATGACTGGGTTTAGCTGTGGTGGCTATTAAGCTGCATTTGTTAATAGACATTTCTAAAAGTGTAGTGGAGGTTGGTGTTGATTTGGTAGGTTTTACAAAATGTTTTCAACAAACCACTCAACCACTCTAAATGAGATGTGTGCGTGTGCGCGCTTGTGGGTGTGTGTGCACACTCCCATGAGTGTGACTGTCTGCGGGAAAGGGTAGGAAAGCATTTCTTAATTAATTCCTCCTACGGTCTCTTTAAAGCACACACATATTGGTCCCTAGGTAGACATGCTTAGCCACACAAGTCAGTGTGCAAGCCCAGGAGACACGGAGTATAGAGAAGGGAGTCCAGGGACAGGTGAGCTGCTTACCTGATGTTTCCCCAGGGGCCACAAGTATCTTCTTTCAGATCAGGAAATAAACCGTCAATAAAATGTGACTCCAATCTGTTGTTTTGTTTGGACTTTCAACACCATAAACAATACATTATAACTGTGATATGCCACTCCTTGAAATAATCACTGGTTTGCAAACTCTACCCAATCTAAATTATAAGATACAATATTACTATAATTATTGTAGTCTTTATATACATGGAGCTTAGGTGAGTATAATGCATATTGGTCATGGTAAACTTTGTGTCCACCTGCAAACCCTTTTCGACCTACGTTTTTAACACCATGTCATGTCACTCTGTATGTATGTTACTCTGTATGTATGTCACTGCATGTATGTCACTCTGCATGTATGTCACTATGCATGTATGTCACTCTGCATGTATGTCACTCTGCATGTATGTCACTCTGTATGTATGTCACTCTGCATGTATGTCACTCTGCATGTATGTCACTCTGCATGTATGTCACTCTGCATGTATGTCACTCTGCATGTATGTCACTCTGCATGTATGTCACTCTGCATGTATGTCACTCTGCATGTATGTCACTCTGCATGTATGTCACTCTGCATGTATGTCACTCTGCATGTATGTCACTCTGTATGTATGTCACTCTGTATGTATGTCACTCTGTATGTATGTCACTCTGTATGTATGTCACTCTGTATGTATGTCACTCTGCATGTATGTCACTCTGCATGTATGTATCGCCATCTTGTGGAAGAAGACAAGAGGACAATACTTTTTTTCTGCGTTTCTTCTATCTTCCACTAGGTGGTGGTCTTCTGTCACTGAATGCAGAAGCTTTGTGAAACCCATGGTGTAATCCTATCAAGCCTACTAAAACGATAGTAGACTAAAAAGCACAGCATTACGTTCAATATTTTACATTATCTTTCACCCTCTCTCAGAAAGTCATCAATCCGTTGAC
Source organism: Oncorhynchus gorbuscha (assembly GCF_021184085.1). Lineage (NCBI taxonomy): Eukaryota > Metazoa > Chordata > Actinopteri > Salmoniformes > Salmonidae > Oncorhynchus > Oncorhynchus gorbuscha. The sequence continues at coordinate 17,466,261 of NC_060179.1, forward strand.
ACTACTACTATTCTACCCAGACACCTCAGTATCCTGCAATATAGTAGACCTACTTCCAACTCCCCTTTAAACCCCAACCCAACCTCCAGCCAATCATGTTAGGGCCACTGGCGGCTGGGCCTGCTGAAACGTGAGCACATGACTATCTACCTGTATGTTTTCTTCATCTCATCTGCTGAACTAGTCCTCCACAGAGCAGACACCTGAATCCACTGACCTGTCTGTCTCTCCCAGGGACGACTGGAGCACTGGAGCTGACGGTCTGGACAGAGGAACAGTTAGGAAAGAGAGGAACGGGAAAGAGGAATAGCTGTGGACAAATGCAGAGGATGTGATTGGCTAAATGTTCTCTTAGTTAAGTCTTTTGAGTTCTGTTGTTTTCGTGTTCGTAGTCCATGTTAAAACAGTAAGGTGACAAGTTCTCATGTTTGTGTTCTCTGATGAATTTTGCCAATGTCTTTAGCAACTCTTAGATCGAATAGAGTGTTGGAGATAACATAGTGATAAAACAATGGAACGGTACAATCTCTGTGGAAAATTATTTGTTACTATTTATAGCAGTTCTATCAATGATGAATAGGGATGCTGTGTGAACAGTATACCATTACTGATAGATCAGTGGATCAGCTGAACAACCACACAGTCAATATCAGGAATCAAATCATTGTGGTTGCTGTGTTGTGCAGGTAATGGTGAGAGAATATGTCGGAACAAAAGCAGCATTCCCTGTCCATCTCAGGAGAGGCCCTATACTTAGTCCTGGGCCTCAAAAGACCTGTACACTGGACAACATCAATAAGTCCTACAGGCACACACACACACACACACACACACACACACACACACACACACACACACACACACACACACACACTTTCACCTCACTTCTTGAGTTGTGTGCTTGGTTAAACCAGTGGGTGACCCACTTAAATATTTGGGCCGACCCATCAGGTTGTTTCTATAGGACACACAATTTGGAAGTCATTTGGCTAGTTAGTGGAGTAACCAGACAAACAAAAGACAACAGATAACTGTATGCCTCAATGGAGAAACTGAACTGCATATGACATCACTGACAGCAACCCTTTGAGCATGTTAACCCATGTAAAACGTTCCATCCATTTAACTCTATATACTCTAAACACTGTTTTTGTTAGTATACGAAGATCATTTTCTCCACAGAAGCAGGTTATACATTGATCTGTGACCATGCAACGTGTGCTGGAAAGCACAAACAGATGTCATGTAACAACCCATGTCTATGGAGGTCAGTGGGAATGATTTTAATGGGCCGTTTTTCAGGAGACAAAAAACAAGACTTTGTGAGTCAGACAGACACTCTGACTGACTGCTGCAAGACCTTTTATAATCACAGACAGTTATTGTCAGATAGCTGCATGAATACAATATTACTTCCATAAAACTAAAATATTAATACTACAGAACAGATGGCACCCCTTGTTGTACACAGGTCAGGGCTTATACAAGATTCCTGTGTGTGTGTGTGTGTGTGTGTGTGTGTGTGTGTGTGTGTGTGTGTGTGTGTGTGTGTGTGTGTGTGTGTGTGTGTGTGTGTGTGTGTGTGTGTGTGTGTGTGTGTGTGCCCCCCATATGCAGGGCGGGTGTACTCGGAAGCTTGTCAGAACACGTTGGGAATAGACCCTAGCGTTATGGCTGCAGCCCCACTTTCTATGTACCCACACAACAAGTAGTACCTGAACCTTACAATAAAACAGAAGAACAGACGTCCTACAACATGAAAAGCAGCTGATAAAAACCTACTGGTCCCCGTACTCAACCTTAATCTAGTTATTGTGTCATGACAGGGGCCTTTGATGCTTAATCAAGATCAATTCACTCAGCTATAACCCAAGCTGTTTTCAATTATATTTTGCAGTGTAATTCCGCATTTTAACATTTACATTTACATTTAAGTCATTTAGCAGACGCTCTTAATGTAGATTTTGTTTAGGATAACTATTTTAACCTACATGCTGTAACTTACATTTCAACCAAAATATGTGTCAAGACCTCTTGCACCTCTGCCTTCTCTCTCATTTCACCAATACATTTCCATTGGAAGCACTCCGACACGTCCAGTAGTAAGTCGGAATCTAATGACTTATAATAGGAATTCACTTCAGACGCATACAGGTGCCATTACAATTAGTCCTTCTTAATTAGCCTAATTGGAATTCACTTTCAGGAACCATCCAAATGGTTAGCTTTTGAGCAGCCCTTGTTTGTTGTTAATGAATATGTAAACAGTGGCATTTCCAGAGCATGTTGGCATCATTAAAAATGAACAAGCAGACGTGCTTCAGAGCATCATCAAATGTTAATGACAAATTACAATATACAGCAAAAAAAGAGAGCGATAACATTTAGTTACATGTATTGTTTTATGTAAAGCTGACTGTAGTTACATGTATTGTTTTATGCAAAGCTGACTGTAGTTACATGTATTGTTTTATGTAAAGCTGACTGTAGTTGTCACGGTTTTCCTTACGTGAAAGAGAGTCAGACCAAAATGCGGCGTGACTATTGCGATCCATGTTTAATGAAACAAAGTAAACACAAATCAAAAACAATAAACGTAACACGAAAACCCGAAACAGCCTAATACTGGTGCAAAGTAACACAGAGACAGTAACAAGGACAATCACCCACAAAACCCAACACCAAACAGGCTACCTAAATATGGCTACCTAATAAATACAAACACCTGCCTCTGATTGAGAACCATATCAGGCTAAACATAGAACTAGACAAACTAGACATGTAACATAGAATGCCCACTCAGCTCACACCCTGACCAACCAAAACATACAAAGCAAACTATGGTCAGGGTGTGACTGTAGTTACATGTATTGTTTTATGTAAAGCTGACTGTAGTTATATTTATTGTTTTATGTAAAGCTGACTGTAGTTATATTTATTATTTTATGTAAAGCTGACTGTAGTTATATTTATTGTTTTATGTAAAGCTGACTGTAGTTACATGTATTGTTTTATGTAAAGCTGACTGTAGTTACATGTATTGTTTTACGTAAAGCTGACTGTACTTATATTGATTGGTTTGTGTAAAGCTGACTGTAGTTATATTTATTGTTTTATGTAAAGCTGACTGTAGTTATATTTATTGTTTTATGTAAAGCTGACTGTAGTTATATTTATTGTTTTATGTAAAGCTGACTGTAGTTATATTTATTGTTTTATGTAAAGCTGACTGTAGTTTCATGTATTGTTTTATGTAAAGCTGACTGTAGTTATATTTATTGTTTTATGTAAAGCTGACTGTAGTTATATTTATTGTTTTATGTAAAGCTGACTGTAGTTATATTTATTGTTTTATGTCTGACTGTAGTTATATTTATTGTTTTATGTAAAGCTGACTGTAGTTATATTTATTGTTTTATGTAAAGCTGACTGTAGTTATATTTATTGTTTTATGTAAAGCTGACTGTAGTTTCATGTATTGTTTTATGTAAAGCTGACTGTAGTTATATTTATTGTTTTATGTAAAGCTGACTGTAGTTATATTTATTGTTTTATGTAAAGCTGACTGTAGTTACATGTATTGTTTTATGTAAAGCTGACTGTAGTTATATTTATTGTTTTATGTAAAGCTGACTGTAGTTATATTTATTGTTTTATGTAAAGCTGACTGTAGTTATATTTATTGTTTTATGTAAAGCTGACTGTAGTTATATTTATTGTTTTATGTAAAGCTGACTGTAGTTATATGTATTGTTTTATGTAAAGCTGACTGTAGTTATATTTATTGTTTTATGTAAAGCTGACTGTAGTTATATTTATTGTTTTATGTAAAGCTGACTGTAGTTATATTTATTGTTTTATGTAAAGCTGACTGTAGTTATATTTATTGTTTTATGTAAAGCTGACTGTAGTTATATTTATTGTTTTATGTAAAGCTGACTGTAGTTATATTTATTGTTTTATGTAAAGCTGACTGTAGTTATATTTATTATTTTATGTAAAGCTGACTGTAGTTATATTTATTGTTTTATGTAAAGCTGACTGTAGTTACATGTATTGTTTTATGTAAAGCTGACTGTAGTTATATTTATTGTTTTATGTAAAGCTGACTGTAGTTATATTTATTGTTTTATGTAAAGCTGACTGTAGTTACATGTATTGTTTTATGTAAAGCTGACTGTAGTTATATTTATTGTTTTATGTAAAGCTGACTGTAGTTTCATGTATTGTTTTATGTAAAGCTGACTGTAGTTATATTTATTGTTTTATGTAAAGCTGACTGTAGTTTCATGTTATATTTATTGTTTTATGTAAAGCTGACTGTAGTTATATTTATTGTTTATATTTATTGTTTTATGTAAAGCTGACTGTAGTTTATTTATTGTTTTATGTAAAGCTGACTGTAGTTATATTTATTGTTTTATGTAAAGCTGACTGTAGTTATATTTATTGTTTTATGTAAAGCTGACTGTAGTTTCATGTATTGTTTTTTATGTAAAGCTGACTGTAGTTTATTTATTGTTTTATGTAAAGCTGACTGTTATATTTAGTTAAACTGATGTATTGTTTTATGTAAAGCTGACTGTAGTTATATTTATTGTTTTATGTAAAGCTGACTGTAGTTATATTTATTGTTTTATGTTGATATTTATTGTTTTATGTAAAGCTGACTGTAGTTATATTTATTGTTTTATGTAAAGCTGACTGTAGTTATATTTATTGTTTTATGTAAAGCTGACTGTAGTTACATGTATTGTTTTATGTAAAGCTGACTGTAGTTATATTTATTGTTTTATGTAAAGCTGACTGTAGTTATATTTATTGTTTTATGTAAAGCTGACTGTAGTTATATTTATTGTTTTATGTAAAGCTGACTGTAGTTATATTTATTAGTTATTTTATTGTTTTAAAGCTGACTGTAGTTATATTTATTGTTTTATGTAAAGCTGACTGTAGTTATATTTATTGTTTTATGTAAAGCTGACTGTAGTTATATTTATTGTTTTATGTAAAGCTGACTGTAGTTATATTTATTGTTTTATGTAAAGCTGACTGTAGTTTCATGTATTGTTTTATGTAAAGCTGACTGTAGTTTCATGTATTGTTTTATGTAAAGCTGACTGTAGTTATATTTATTGTTTTATGTAAAGCTGACTGTAGTTATATTTATTGTTTTATGTAAAGCTGACTGTAGTTATATTTATTGTTTTATGTAAAGCTGACTGTAGTTATATTTATTGTTTTATGTAAAGCTGACTGTGTTACATGTATTGTTTTATGTAAAGCTGACTGTAGTTTCATGTATTGTTTTATGTAAAGCTGACTGTAGTTTCATGTATTGTTTTATGTAAAGCTGACTGTAGTTATATTTATTGTTTTATGCAAAGCTGACTGGGGTTATATTTATTTCATGGTGTCTGTCAACAATATCTACGCATTTTCTAGCCTGACTTAGAATACTTTAATTGTGCTATACATGCTATTCCAACTAAAACTGTGCTTATATCAGTATTGTACTAATGTACTAATGCCTGGCAGGTGTGTGTGTTGACAGATTTGAGGGTTCTCACCCCATCTTTGTCACTAGTTGATATGGTGCTGACTGCTGACTGGATCTAATCTGCAGGTATTGAGAGTGATCTGCAAGTATTGAGAGTGATCTGCAGGTATTGAGAGTGGTCTGCAGGTATTGAGAGTGGTCTGCAGGTATTGAGAGTGATCTGCAGGTATTGAGAGTGATCTGCAGGTATTGAGAGTGATCTGCAGGTATTGAGAGTAATCTTCAGGTATTGAGAGTGGTGTGCAGGTATTGAGAGTGAGCTACAGGTATTGAGAGTGATCTGCAGGTATTGAGAGTGGTCTGCAGTTATTGAGAGTGGTCTGCAGGTATTGAGAGTGATCTGCAGGTATTGAGAGTGGTGTGCAGGTATTGAGAGTGAGCTACGGGTATTGAGAGTGATCTGCAGGTATTGAGAGTGATCTGCAGGTATTGAGAGTGGTCTGCAGGTATTGAGAGTGATCTGCAGGTATTGAGAGTGATCTGCAGGTATTGAGAGTGATCTGCAGGTATTCAGAGTGATCTGCAGGTATTGAGAGTGTAGACAGGAATGCGTCTAGAGATGCCAGGATACACACTGAAACATGGGAAAAGATCTCAGCTTGGAAATGAGAGATAATAGTGCAGCCTCTTACTGAAAGCATTAGATAAGACCCTAAAGTAGCAAGATAGTAACAATGAAGAAGATGGCATTTCGGCTAGCTTAGCCTTCTGGAGTGAATCATCTTTTCATTTACATTTAAGTCATTTTTTTGTAATACTTTTTTTCTATTCAAAAATCTTGCTTTGAAACATGATCCAGACAAGAACCCAGAGAACCTGAACGGCACAGATAAATTCAAGGAGCTCAACAATGCCCACTCCGTCCTGCCAGATGCTTCCAAGAGGAACATCTACAACAGCTATGTCTCCCTCAGGCTGTACGTGGCTCAGCAGTTTTGAGAGAGCTTCAACGTTTATTCAACTTTTATTTCATGCATGTGTGTGTGTGTGTGTGTGTGTGTGTGTGTGTGTGTGTGTGTGTGTGTGTGTGTGTGTGTGTGTGTGTGTGTGTGTGTGTGTGTGTGTGTGTGTGTGTGTGTGTGTGTGTGTGTGTGTGTGTGTGTGTGTGTGTGTGTGTGTGTGTGTGAAAAAGGAAATCTAGTCTATGTTCATGTGTTAATAGTGTCTGTAGCAGACACTGTTTATGGTCTGTAGCATGCTAACAGGCTGCTACTTCTGCTGCTGCCTGTGCTGCTGCTTGAACTGCTGCTGTGGGATGTGTAAAAACCAAAACCCCTGGGGAGGAGGACCCCGACACCTACATTTTCCCTGGCAACCTGGGGGAGCAGATCCGCACAGACATGGAGACAGGTGAGCAGCACACACCTGGAGGGTATTCGCAGCTACAATGTTCAGCAGGGTTTTGAAACAGAGAGCCAGGTGAGCCCCACTGAGAAGGATGAAATTGCCCCTTGACACTGAACTGAGGTCAGTTTTGCCTTTCATCTTCCTAATAAGATTAGGACTCTGGGAGGGTAAGCTAATGCTGTGCCTAAGGGCAACTTCTACCCTGAGCAAGCCTCACACACTATCTCTTACTGCTTCAGAATTAGCCTGTAGTTCGCAGTTTTATTATCCTTCTGTTGAAACAACAGCAGCAACCCTTTTAATAAGCTCTTCCTACATCACTCTCCTACCGTATCGATACTTCCTCATCTATTAAAGGGAAAACATTTGATGCTGCGAAGTGACTTTGATGTGAAAGCAAAGTCACGAAGACAGCAGAATGGCATAGACTGTGAATACGATGTTTTCTCCAACGCACCAAGTCAGCCTGTTAATGAAAATAAAGAGACTTGATATATTTGGGCCAGATATTTGGATATGATACATTGCTCTGGTGCCAGTTAGCTGTGGGAGGTTGGGTGTGATTTTATTCTTCATGTCTGCTGCAGTTCTCCAACATAACTGATAATTACTGCCTCTGAGTCACATCTCTAAATGTGTTTCCATAAGCAGTTATTTTGAGCCCCATCTCACAATGGCCTTTGTTTCCAGCACTCACTGCACAGTCTCTCAGCCATCATGGGGGGATGATAAGAAGGCCTACTCATATATTTGGCTTCAGAACACATTGCTTATGATAACATATTTATTGTGAGCATGTACCAATAGGAATTGTACCTACTACTGTAGGGATAGCCCAGGGTAATTGAAGTGATTAAAGCGGCCCTTCAAGCCAGCCAGGCTGTGACAAAGTGTGCCTCGTCTGTGGTGCCAAAAGGACAACCGGCAGCAGGAGGCAGGAGGCTAGACGACACTTCCTATAGTTAGTGTACAAATGTAGGATCTTAACTTGATCACTCTTTTTGCAAACTTGTAGAGTAGTCAAGGTTTAAAAAGCTTCTAAAGTTTGTAATTTCCACTTTAAATATTAGACTTGATTTGCCCCTAAAAAAAAATTCCATTCATTATAAACCACATAATAATTCACATTTCCTGTTGCTGCAGGATTATTCCTGCTGTATCAAACTGGCTCAAATTAAGATCCTACACCTGTAGTAGACTTATTTCTAGGACAGTTTTGGAGGATATGCCATATTTTCATAGTTCTGTGTAACATTACAACATAAACTAAATGCACTGATAAATTGATCTTACCCTCTCCAGATGCTGACGACATCCCCATAATACAGCAACCAACCAATACCAGCAAGAATACCAGGTTGATTGGTGACGGACGACAGGCCTATCCCTAACACACCTGAGAGCAGACATTAGAGGACTGGTGATGTCATAGGGATTCCAGCCCTGGGTTCAAATACATGTGTATTTAAGTATTTGTTATTTACAGTGGATTCAGAAAGTATTCAGACCCTTTTACTTTTTCCACATTTTGTTACAGCATTATTGTGAAATGTATTAAGTAAATATTTTTCCTGCTCCATCTACACACAATACCCCATATTGACAAAGTGAAAAAACAGGTTTTTAGAAATGTTTGCAAATGTATATATTTTTTAAAACAGAAACACCATATTTACATAAGTATTGAGACCCTTTGCTAATAGACTCGAAATTGAGCTCAGGTACATACTATTTCCATTGATCATCCTTGAGATGTTTCTACAACTTCATTGGAGTCCACCTGTGGTAAATTCAATTGATTAGACATTATTTGGAAAGGCACCTACCTGTCTATATAAGGTCCCACAGTTGACAGTGCATGTCAGAGCAAAAACCAAGCCATGAGGACAAGCCTTTTATTTTTAATAACTTTATTTTTTAAAACAGTTTTTGCTTTAGCATTATGAGCTATTGTATGTAGTTTGATGAGGGGTAAAAAAAAAAAAACGATTTCATCCATTTTAGAATAAGGCTGTAATGTAACAAAATGTGGAAAAAGTCAAGAGGTCTGAATACTTTCTGAATGCACTGTAAAAACTTATTTTCTGTGTCTTTTAGCATTTTCAAATAATGTGCCCTGAATTAACTACTTATATTGGAAGTATTTTCAAGTTTTTTCAAATAATTCCCAAAAATAGCCTACTATTTGAAATTATTTTCAAATAGTTATTTAAAATACTATTTTCAAATACCTGGGTTGAATGCATGGGATGCAGACGTTCCAAGTGTATTTCCAAATAAATTCCAATATTCAAAAACTTGTCTTTTCAACAACAACAAAAATATATCTAAATACTTCCTTCCCTAATACCCTAAATATTATTTGAACCCAGGTCTAAGGGGGATTCATTCCCTGATGTAGATCCCAGAAGGCGTCCATTCCACCCCTTGACTACACTTTGTAAATTATGAATGAGTGTTCCTTTGTGTGCAATGTGTTTTGTGTTAGTTATTGTTTTGTGTTGTTTGTTATACAGTATAGTAGGCGTAAGTATGGCTGTGAAAGGTTTGAGAGATTTAGAATTGTGTCATGTGGCAATAGACTTTCCTTTTTGAAAAGTTACTTCAACATCTTTTTTTGTAATTACATTACGCATCTTACAAACATATAGGCGTACAAATTATACTTAAATCTGTTGTTAGGTCTGGTTTCACAAATCAGGTGAGCAAAAAAATCCTCCTTCGAGCCGGATTTGAACCAGCGACCTAAGGATCGCTATGTAACCTCTACAGTCCTCCGCTCTACCAACTGAGCTATCGAAGGGAGTACATGAAACCGTTGACTAGCGGGGTATCTATACGTAACAATGTGTGTGCATGTATTATTATATATATGGATATATGTGGCTGGTTGGTGTCCGAGTTTACTTTCTGTAATTAATTACTTAGCGTCGAATAATATATCTGAGTAAACGACATTTTAGCAGTCACACATTTAGATTGCGAATTATAAAAACAAACGAGATATGCCCATAGCTAAAGGTAGCTAGCTACATCTCGCTTCAAACGCATTCAACACATTTAACGTTACGAGCTAGCGAGCATGAGCCGTGTCAAATATACTGAGGCCGTGTGCAACCATTAATAAAATCTAGGACAGTACTCTGTATATTCCTAGACTAAAACTAAACTAGCTGTAACGACGTTAGCGAAATTGTCTAATAAGGTTGACATGGTGGTAATGAACTGTTTCCTAAATTAAAGTGTCATGGAAGCTGTTGTTACTCTGACGACAGACTAAAAAGTTTAACTTCGAGAGGGAGGTGGCAACATAGTAAACTAACCAGCTACTCACATTCGACGCATCTTTCCAAATAGCCTGATGCATTTATATGAGTCACTGCTGCCATTGTATAGGAAGGGGAATTAGCTCAAATGGTAGAGCGCTCGCTTAGCATGCGAGAAGTAGCGGGATCGATGCCCGCATTCTCCAAATCTTTTCCCGAACTTCCCAATCAGTGTTGTTGTCTATTTTCCATAAATAAACATTGAAATTACTTTGTAGCCAGTCATGTGTTGCTATGTATTCATATGAAACATTCTGATACAATGTAACTGGATGATTAACATTAGAACGTTTTGAAACATGAACTGGATGAACGTTCCTTCCTTGATCTGCGAGATACTGTACTGTTTACACTACGACATACTGTTCATGATGCTGATCATATATTCTGATACGTTTTATATGCGTAAATATTATTTTTAAATACCATAATACATCAAATTGGCTCATTATACTGCTTTTATACTCAATCATAGTGTGTATGCCACTGTTCATCAGACACAGGTGGATTCTAATTTGCAAATGTAATAACCACAAGGGGATTAAGCTCAAATGGTGGAGCGTTCGTCAATTTTTTACAGTTTCAGGGCGCCCACTGAAATTCTAGTAGGTTTACTGAACTCCCCTAGGATTACCAACGAACTGCGATGCTCATCAAAACATCAGTTGAGTCCAAAATGTAAATCCTACCACAGCCAATATAAATAGCCTATTATGTCACATGTTCATGTTGTTCCCCTGAACAACACATCCTCAAACACTTTTGTTATACAATGATATTTGTATATAGGCTAACAGTTTGATGACACACAGCTTTACATTAAATGGGGTCAGTTTAAAGACTACTGCGAGGAATCATTAACTGCCCAAGCCCTATCTAGACTCATTTTCATATATGGGCATGTAAACATGGCAACCTTCGACCTGACACTTTCTAAAAACAGCCCTGACACCCGCTCGAGCAGCCAGTTTGGGTGCCACACTATACTCAGTGTGAGGAACAGGTTGAACCGGAGCAATTACCGTGGACCTACATTTCAATTTTACTCTGAAATAAGCGGCTTGGGACGTTATAATGCCGAATTAACCATTTCTTATTATTCATTTGACACTTTTAACGTCTTAACGCAGTGAGTGGGTGTGTATCAGAAGAGAAACGTCATGGACAATTTGGAGAAGCAGTTGATTTGTCCCATCTGCCTGGAAACATTTACCAAACCAGTGGTCATTTTACCGTGTCAACACAACCTGTGTAGAAAGTGTGCCAATGATATCTTTCAGGTAAAGTAGTCCTGCAATAACGTAAGTAATAAATAGCTGTTCTTTTTTCTGGTAGACATATATATTAAACCGTGTTTAATCTACAAACTATATTATTTGTTGGTCTATTTATAACAACTAGTTTTACTGTATATCAGGGATATTGTTTTTGTTTGTTTCTTGTCCATGCCCATAAGCTATGTACACCAAAACCTCTGCACTGTTCTCATTTTGTGTTTTATTTCATCTTGTTGTTTCCCATGAGCCATTGCAGTGTTCAATCTCAGCTATGTGCTCCCATGTCATTTTGTGTAGCCTCAAATGTGACTATAGTATTACAGATGAAATATTAGGCATAGATAATAATAGGTATTACATTTGGTATACATTTTAATATGCCCCTGTCTGTTCTATCCTGTCTAGGCCTCCAACCCATACCTCCCAACCAGAGGGGGGTCAGTGACCTCCGGTGGCCGTTTCCGGTGCCCGTCCTGCAGGCACGAGGTGGTCCTGGACCGCCATGGGGTCTACGGGCTCCAGAGGAACCTGCTGGTGGAGAACATCATCGACATGTTCAAACAGGAGTCCACCAGGTGAGAGAGTTGTACACTATAGGAGTCCAAAGGAAAAATAATACTTCCAGTGCCTGTACTTCACTTTCCAGCCAAGGTGCATGAACAGATGAGCAAACTGGGGGGAAACCATTTTCTCCATGTTCTCACTAGCTTGTTTCAGGAATCATTTTAAATAGTAATTATAAAGGAAATAGAGTCTGTCTCAGACACTACCATCACGGTCCTGCTGTACCACAAACTAAATACAAACATCCAGTTACTCTATTTTGTGAGTTCAGGGGAAAATGTTTTTTTGAATGTGTAATATCCTTATCTTATTCACCCATTGTATTACATTCCCAGGCTCTAATACTACTTGCAATATGTCAGTGAATTGCTTACATGAAGACGAACAGTGAATTGCTTACATGAAGACGAACAGTGAATTGCTTACATGAAGACGAACAGTGAATTGCTTACATGAAGACGAACAGTGAATTGCTTACATGAAGACGAACAGTGATTTGTTAAAATAGGCCAGTTAGGGCATTGACAGTGACATATACAGTGGGGCAAAAAAGTATTTAGTCAGCCACCAATTGTGCAAGTTCTCCCACTTAAAAAGATGAGAGGCCTATAATTTTCATCATAGGTACACTTCAACTATGACAGACAAAATGAGAAAGAAAAAATCCAGAAATCCATACTTATTTTCCACCATAATTTGCAAATAAATTCATTAAAAATCCTACAATGTGATTTTTCTGGATTTTATTTCTCATTTTGTCTGTCATAGTTGAAGTGTACCTATGATGAAAATTACAGGCCTCTCTCATCTTTTTAAGTGGGAGAACTGATGGGGAGAGAGTACAATTGGTGGCTGACTAAATACTTTTTTGCCCCACTGTATAATGATAGCTCTGAAAAACTACATACAGCCTACATTAAAAATGTGTTGAAACTCCAGTGTTGAAAGGTGTTATTTTTCCTGATTCCTCGTCACATGACATGACACCTGACCAAGACAAAGCTGGGCCTCAATCTTTACTGTGGAAAAACTCCTGCTGCCACTCATACTGAATGTTTTCTACAATCTTGACTACTTTTCTGGCCTCGTATACAAGTATTCCAGGCTGCCTTATAAAGACAAATGGTGGCTGATGAAGGTGACTAGTAGTAGATCATAAAATAGTGTTGATAAAGAAATAATGAAATACAGTAGTAGATGACGTCCTTCAATCAGATGTTCTCCCTCCAGAAGCCACAGCGATGACAACAGCTGGAGCTAAATACAGTCAAGGAAGTACGTAGATCACAAACATCACATTTACATGACGGATTACTGTTTATATTTAACTCCCGCTAGCTAAAATGAGCTAAGTGTCCGCGGTTTTGTAGTGAGAGTGTCATCTTGTCTATGGTGTCTGCTGGAGGGTTTAGTGCTATAAGAATCCATCAGATGAATGTGTTGCTATGAAGAATAGGAGCCCTGAGGCAATGTAATCTAGCTCTCTACTGTCCTTTCACTCGACATCACGCTTAACGCTTTAGACTTTATTCACGAGACAAAACTCTTTCGCTCGACATAGAGAGGGATAGAGTGGAATGGAGGTGAGGGGTGCTCTGTGTGTTTGAGGACATTCAATAGCTTGATAGAGGAAAAAAGAGAAGGAGAGGTACGCTTGCTTATTGTGTAGTTTTGCGTGCTTAAAGGCAGTGTATATGTCACCCAGCCGCTGGTGCCCATATTAACCCATGGTCCCACAGTGAGTCAGAGGGTTGATTTGGCTGGCAGGAGGTCTCTGGTCCGAGTAATACAATGATATACTCCGAGCCGACGTGTGTGTGTGTGTGTGTGTGTGCGTGTTGGGAGGAAGGGTGACTAAAAACTAAGGTATGACACACACGTCACTCCATTTAGATACTGTTTGTACAGATGCTTAAGGCTTAGGATGTGATGTAGCCTATCATGACCTTGATAGTCTTATCATGACTGAATGATGTTCAGTTATCATGGGCAGGCAGCCTGACTCACAACATCCAGTGGAAGGAAACTGAGCAGGAGAGGAAGCCACTAAACTATTACAGTAAGATGCACCCCTAGTATTGGGAGTCTCATCATGTCTCCCTCCCCCTTCAAGCAGCGCCAAGCCAGCGGCCCCAGAGAGGACAGAGGAGCAGGCCATGTGCCAAGAGCACAAGGAGGAGAAGATCAACATCTACTGTGTGACCCACAGCGTTCCCACCTGCTCCATGTGCAAGGTGTTTGGAGCCCACCAGGACTGTGAGGTGGCGCCGCTCAAAAGCATGTACCAGACACAGAAGGTGAGGACCCAATTATCTGCTGTATGGTCTTGACTGATGTAGGAAAACATCTTCAAGAGATGCACAGTAGGTGAAATGGGACAGTTGCCTCCTGCGCATGTCAGTGCATTGCAACTCTCTCAGTGACTGTTTTGGCTCTGTGTGTGTGTGTGTGTGTGTGTGTACTGCGTGCCCCCAGACGGAGTTGACTGACGGGATAGCGATGATGGTGGGGAACAACGACAGGATCCAGGGCATCATCAGTCAGTTAAAGGAGACCTGCCGGACCATAGAGGTGACTGGGCCAGTGTGGCAGCACCTGTATTTCTGTCTCTGTCTGTCTGCCTCTCACTAACACAGCCAACTGAAACCAGGATGTTACTGTATTGAGCCCCCCTATACAAAAATGAGAAGGTGTTCTAAGTCTGTTTGTTTCTATCACCCACAAAAATAAACTAATAAGTTCGGACACTTTGTCCTCCCTCACACATACCAAGAAACACACTAAGTATTCTGCCGTTTCTCTCTCATACTGAGAAACCAAGAGGAGAGTTGATGGGGAGAGAGCGGACACACACACACACACACACACACATTGGAGTTGATGAGCTAGTAACAACTGTACTGGGGAGGAAGCTGGAGTGGCTCCAGTCCCCTCTGTGTCACCCGTGGTGGTGTTACCCAGGATTGTCATGCAGAGCTGGTTCTTGTTCAGAGCTGGGTCATGGTCAAAGCTGGGTCATGGTCAAAGCTGGGTCGTGTTCAGAGCTGGGTCGTGTTCAGAGCTGGGTCGTGTTCAGAGCTGGGTCGTGTTCAGAGCTGGGTCGTGTTCAGAGCTGGGTCGTGGTCAGAGCTGGTCGTGGTCAGAGCTGGATCGTGATCAGAGCTGGATCGTGGTCAGAGCTGGGTCATGATCATTAGGCAAGGCAATGGGAGAAAACGCTTGTGTGTTTGTGTCCGTCTGTCTGTCCGTCCATGTGTGTGTGGTTACCTGCGCACAGGAGAATGGCAGGAGGCAGAAGTCCCAGCTGTGTGAGAAGTTTGACCATCTGTACGCCATCTTGGAGGAGAGGAAGAGGGACTTAAGTTCTAAGGTGGTGGCCGAGCAGGAAGAGAAGCTCAACTACATTCGTGGTTTAACCAAGAAGTACAAAGAGCACCTGGAGCGGAGCTGTAAGACCGTAGAGACAGGCATACAGACCTTGGAGGAACCAGAGATGGCTGTCTTCTTACAGGTGACTGACACAAACACTCTCCCTTAACATTCAGGCTTCAATCCTGATTCAACTTTTCACATAAATCAGGAATTTAGAGTAACCCTTTCCATTTCTCTGTCTTACAGACTGTAAAAGACCTCCTTAAAAGGTGAGTACACATGCTGACGGAACAAAGTGCGTATCATGTACCGCATTATGTACATATCTCTAAACACCATACACAATAAGGCAAAGCCTGACTCTCCCCTGTGTGTGTGTGTGTCAGGACTGGGGAGGCGTCGAGTACCTCCCACCTGGAGAAGGTGGAGCAAGGATATGAGGCGATGGATCACTACACTGTTAACTTCTGGAGAGAGGGCAGGGCCCTGCGTAGCATTGACTTCATCTCAGGTAGGACGAGTTGGTAGTGAAACATCTTATTGTGTCTCATTCTGTCTGCCCCTGCAGGGTGGGGTGCATCTCAATTGTCTTGTGTGGTTTACTTTCCTTGTTTCCGGGCTGTCATCTTTATTGATCTGAAAACAGGCTAGGTGAAAGCTACAGTTGAAGTCGGAAGTTTACATAGACCTTAGCCAAGTACATTTAAACTCAGTTTTTCACAATTCCTGACATTTAATCCTAGTAAAAATTCCCTGTCTTAGGTCAGTTAGGATCACCACTTTATTTTAAGAATGTGAAATGTCAGAAAAATAGTAGAGATAATGATTTATTTCAGCTTTTATTTCTTTCATCACATGGGTCAGAAGTTTACATACACTCAATTAGTATTTGGTAGCATTGCCTTTAAATTGTTTAACTTGGGTCAAACGTTTCAAGTAGCCTTTCACAAGCTTCCCACAATAAGTTGGGTGAATTTTGGCCCATTTCTCCTGACAGAGCTGGTGTAACTGAGTCAGCTTTGTAGGCCTCCTGGCTCGCACACACGCTTTTTCAGTTCAGTGCCCACAAATTTTCTATAGTATTAAGGTCAGGGCTGTGTGATGGCCACTCCAATACCTTAACTTTGTTGTCCTTACGCCATTTTGCCACAACTTTGGAAGTATGCTTTGGGTCATTGTCCATTTGGAAGACCCATTTGCGACCAGGCTTTAACTTCCTGACTGATGTCTTGAGATGTTGCAATATTCAATATATGCCATCATAATGCAGCAAAGCATCCACAATAGAGGACATTTCTTCATTATGGCCAAAAATTTTTGTTTCATCAGACCAGAGGATCTTTGTCCCCATGTGCAGTTGCAAACCATAGTCTGGCTCTTTTATGTTGGTTTTGGAGCAGCAGATTCTTCCTTGCTGAGCGGCCTATCAGGTTATGTTGATATAGGACTTGTTTTACTGTGGATATAGATATCTTTATGCCTGTTTCCTCCAGCATCTTCACAAGGTCCTTTGCTGTTGTTCTGGGATTGATTTGCACTTTTCGCACCAAAGTACGCTCATCTCAGAATGCGTCTCCCTCCTGAGCAGTATGACGGCTACGTGGTCCCATGGTGTTTATACTTGAGTACAATTGTTTGTACAGATGAACATGGTACCTTCAGGCGTTTGGAAATTAGATGAACCAGACTTGTGGAGGTCTACAATTTTTTTACGGAAGTCTTTGCTGATTTCTTTTGATTTTCCCATGATGTCAAGCAAAAAGGCACTGAGTTTGAAGGTAGGCCTTGAAATGCATCCACAGGTACACCTCCAATTGACTCAAATGATGTCAATTAACATATTAGTAGATTCTAAAGCCATGACATAATTTTCTGGAATTTTCCAAGCTGTTTAAAGGCACAGTCAACCTATCTGACCCACTGGCATTGTGATACAGTGAAATAATATGTCTGTAAACAATGTTCTTACCGACTTGGCCTAACCGACTTGCCGATGTCCTAACCGACTTGCCAAAACTATAGTTTGTTAACAAGAAATTTGTGGAGTGGTTGAAAAACGAGTTTTAATGACTCCAACCTAAGTGTATGTAAACTTCCGACTTCAACTGTATATTAAGCTTTCCATGGGCAGTATATGTAGTTCTTGCGTTGTTGTTTATCAGACATTTATCTCTCACTTCAATATCCCTCTGTCTGTAGATGACGAAGATGAGTATGAGGAGGTAGATGGGGGAAAGGCAGAGGCTGAAGTAGGAGGTGGATCCTCAACAGCTGCCCCACTCCCATCCCCCGCCCCTTAACTCAGCCAACCACAGAGCACAGCCAACCATCAGCCATGGCCCAAACAGAGATGGAGAGGAAGTGAGACAGACTCCCTCATTTTTTTCTGGTTCCTATAGAGTCAATGAACTAAGCAGACCAAACCCAGCTGCTAATGCATTGAAGCCTATGTGAGAGCCACCTCGTTAATCAGACCGGAACTGATCCTTTCCTTTTCAGTGGTAAACGGCCTGAGAGGGACATCTTAACTTATCCACCATCTTTGGTCCAGACTCAAAGATACTTCTTGCAGGAGTAGGATGAAGTTGCCCCTGGACATTGTTCTAATGTCAGTTTTGAGTTTTCCCCTCCTCATGGTTAAGGTTAGGATTGGGGAAAGCTAAGCTGATCCATGATCAGTGCCTATGGACAACATCTACCTGAAGCACACCTGCACAGGTAATAGATAGATCCTTCTGACACACAACTCTCCCGGGACTTCCTCCCAAAGCTGTGGTTGGATGCAGCTGGATGTGGACATGTTTTTTTCCCAATAGGAGTGCATTTCAGGAGTCAGGAAGTTCACTATAGGAAGACTTTTTAGCCTGATTAAATTTGATTTGTTAAAGAAATATGCTAACAAAGTAGTTTTTTGTGGCTAATTTTAGTTTTCCCTCAGACTGCCGTTGTAGAGTTTTGTCTGAGCAGCAGTGTTGTTTCTTTAATGAAGTTGGCAAGATGCCACCGTCTGAACTACATCATTAGAGAATATCATCAGCTGAACATCTCACAAGAACTTCCAGAAGATTTTTCTGCCTTTTATTGTTTTTTTTTTTACTGAAAAAGTATACAAATATATATATGTATTTGGTTACATTATGAATTCACATAGTATAATAATATATACAGTACCTTCAGAAAGTATTCATACCCCTTTACTTTTTCCACATTTTGTTGTTACAAGGTGGGATTCAAATTGATTTCATTTTTGTCAACGATCACAGGTAATAGATAGATCCTTCTGACACACAACTCTCCCGGGACTTCCTCCCAAAGCTGTGGTTGGATGCAGCTGGATGTGGACATGTTTTTTTCCCAATGTGAGTGCATTTCAGGAGTCAGGAAGTTCACTATTTAGGAAGACTTTTAGCCTGATTAAATTTGATTTGTTAAAGAAATATGCTAACAAAGTAGTTTTTTGTGGCTAATTTTAGCATTTTTCCCTCAGACTGCCGTTGTAGAGTTTTGTCTGAGCAGCAGTGTTGTTTTAATGAACCTTAAAACTCCCTAGTTATTGTTGGCAAGATGCCACATGATCTGAACTACATCATTAGAGAATATCATCAGCTGAACATCTCACAAGAACTTCCAGAAGATTTTTCTGCCTTTTATTGTTGTTTTTTTTACTGAAAAAGTATACAAATATATATATGTATTTGGTTACATTATGAATTCACATAGTATAATAATATATACAGTACCTTCAGAAAGTATTCATACCCCTTTACTTTTTCCACATTTTGTTGTTACAAGGTGGGATTCAAATTGATTTCATTTTTGTCAACGATCTACATAAAACACTGTAATATCAAAGTGAAAAATTAAATTAGAACATTTGTAAAATATTTATGAAAAATGTATGAGTCATGTTAGAATCACCTTGGCAGCAATTACAGCTCAGTCTTTCTGGGTAAGTCTCTAAGAGCTTTCCACACCTGGATTGTACAATATTTGCTCATTTAAAAATAAAACAAACTTCAATCTCTGTGAAGTTGGTTGTTGATCATTGCTAGACAGCCATTTTAAAGTCTTAATATAGATTTTCAAGCCTATTTAAGTCAGAACTTTAACTAGGCCACTCAGTAACATTCAATGTTGTCTTGGTAAGCAACTCCAGTGTATAATTGGCCTTGTGTTTTAGGTTATTGACCTGATAAGAGCATTTTCCTCCCAGTGTTGGAAAGCAGACTGGATCAGGTTTTTCTCTAGGATTTTCTCTGTGCTTAGTTCCATCCTGTTTATTTGTATACCTCCTAAAACTCCCTAGTTATTGTTGATGACAAGCATACCCATAACATGATGCAGCCACCACCTTGCTTGAAAATATGAAGAGTGGTACTCTGTGGTTTTGTTCTGTTCAATTTTCCACCAATATAATGCTTTGTATTCAGGACATAAAGTACATTTCTTTTGCAGTTTTTTTTTGCAGTTTTACTTTAGTGCCTTATTGCAAACAGGATGCATGTTTTGGAATATTTGTATTCTGTACAGGCTTCCTTCTGTACCTGTCTCCTCTGTCAATTAGGTTAGTACTGTGGATTAACACAATGTTGTTGATCCATCCTCAGTTTTATCCTTTCACAGCCATTCAACTCTGTATCTGTTTTAAAGTCACCATTGGCCTCATGGTGAAATGGTTTCCTTCCTCTCTGGGAACTGAGTTAGGAAGGACTGTCACGTTGGTCATTGTATTTAGTGTTTTTGTTATATGTTTGGGTAGGCCAGGGTGTGACATGGGTTTATATGTTGTATTCGTATTGGGGTTTGTATTATTTGGGATTGCGGCTGATTAGGGGTGTGTCTAGTTAGGCTTGGCTGCCTGAGGCGATTCTCAATCAGAGTCAGGTGCTTGTCGTTGTCTCTGATTGAGAACCGTATTTAGACAGCCTGACTTTCGCTTTGTATTTTGTGGGTGTTTGTACCTGTCTCTGTGTTGTAGTCACCAGATAGGCTGTAATTAGTTTCACGTTCTGTTGTTTTTGTATTTAGTTCAGTTATTTCATGTACCGCGATACTTTCATTAAAGCCATGAGTAACCTACACGCTGCATTTCGGTCTGACTCTCTTCATTCAACAAACGAACGCCGTTACAGAAACACCCACCACTCACAGACCGAGCAGTGTGTAAACTGGCAGGATCTAAAGTAGGACGTTATGGACGGTAGAGGCATGGAGTATACGACGTGGGAAGAAATCGACAGGTGGGCGGCCGACCCAGAGCGAGTGCAGGAGCCCGCCTGGGATTCCCTGCAGCAGTGCGAAGAGGGCTATAGACGAATGGAGTCAAAAAGGAAAACACGGCGACGCAGAGCGAAAACCGAAAGTAACCCCCAAATATTTATTGGGGGAGAGTGCAGAGAGAGAGTGGCTGAGTCAGGAGTCAGACCTGAGCCTACTCTCCCTGTTAATTGTGAGGAGCAGAAATATAAGGACTTCTGGTCTTGGGAGATGATATTAGACGGAAAAGGACCCTGGGCGCAGCCGGGAGAATATCGCTGTCCCAAGGAAGAAATAGAAGCGGAAAAAGCGGAGAGGCGCAGGTATGAGGAGGCAGCACGGCGACGCGGTTGGAAGCCGGAAAAGCAGCCCAAAAAAATTATTGGGGGGAGGCTAGAAGGGAGAGTAGTTATGCCAGGTAGGAGACCTGCGCAAACTCCCTGTTACAAGGACGTCTGTATCTTTGTAGTCTGGGTGTATTGAGACACCATCCAACATGTAAATAATAACTTCACCATGCTCAAAGGGATATTCAATATCTGTTTTGTTTTTTTACTCATTTACCAATAGGTGCCCTTCTTTGCAAAGCATTGGAAAAACCCTGGTCTTTGTGGTTGAACCTGTGTTTGATATTCACTCATCGACTGAGGGACCTTAGATAATTGTATGTGGGGGTACAGAGATGGGGTAGTCTTTCAAAAATCATGTTAAACACTGTTATTGCACACAGAGTGAGTCCATGCAACTTATTATGTGACTTATTAAGCAAATGTTTACTCCTCAACTTATTTAGGCTTGCCGTAACAAAGGGGTTGAATACTGATTGACTCAAGACATTTCAGCTTTTCATTTTTTATCCAATTTTAAAATGTCTAGAAATATTATTCCACTTTGACATGATGGTGTATTGTGTGTAGGCCAGTGACACAAAATCTAAATGTAATCTATTATAAATTCATGCTGTAACAACACAATGTGGAAAAAGTCACCGGGTGTGAAAGCGCTCTGAAGGCGCTCCAGGTTTAATATATACATGGCTAGGTTTTTCAATTACTGTAAGAGATGGCAAGCAGACTTCTCTCATAGAAAATATAAGAAAGAAGATATTTTGCCTGCATTTTGTCACAGTGTACATTATATTGCATGCATAAAATGTGTGAATAAAACCACTTGTTTGTTCAGGTGTCCTTCTTCCTTTGTGCAGAAAATCATAATGCACCATTTGTCTTTACTGCCTCACTGTAGATACTTTGTCTTCCAGCAGAGTGTAGACCGTTCAGGGCATGTGGGCCAAAGTCATTTCCATTGGCCTCCAGCACCATTTCTCTATGTGGTATTTCCCTTATGCCTCCTTCTTAGCATTAAACAGGCGTTAGTTCACACATCTCACTGCCTCAGTTCAGTTAACGATGTCAGGAAGCTTGTTGCGTAATCCAAATAGTGTCTTCCAGCCCAGTGGAGGGTGTGGGTGTGTAAGGTGAATCTTGTGGTGGTGCTTTAACAATCCACACACCCGGATCCAGATCCATCATTTACTTATCTTGTCAATCAGCTTTACAGCATAGTTCACTGTTCACAGCATGGTTCACTGCAACATTTACAATTTAGGCTCCACACTGTAATGAGCCCCCTGTTGCTATGTAGGGCAGACAATAAGCTGAATGACTCACAGACACAGTTATTTTGTTTATGTTGACACTACGGATCAAGGATCAGGGCATACAGACGCGTGCCACTCTCATCTCACACAAGAGCTCATCTGGTATTCCTGTGTTTTTGTTGTCTTGTCACTAGCGAAGCAGTGGCTTGGACTGTGTAATGAGTGGCGCTCCTTCATAGAGGAGTGTTTTGAAACAGCTAGGTAGATGAGGCTTGAATTGTAAGGAGGCTCCTTTGAGGCAATGGTCATCTCACTAACTCCTCTCAGCTTGTTATTGTGCTCACATTTCCAGTGATTCTCTGACTTCGATTCTAATGTAATTTTTTCTTTACCTTGTCTGGATCAATTTGGTGGCACAAGTCATCAGTAGGCTAATATAAATGCATTAACAATAGCAATTTCACTATATGTTTTTTTCTTTTGAATTCTGTATCCTTTTGTGTGAGTGTTTCAACTTGTGGCAGCGAGCGGATCCTAAATCAGTTCAAGGACAGGAAAAACAAATTCTGTTTATCTTTATGATTAAGAGTAGACCTAATCTCTCTTTCTTTTTGGACTTATTTCTCACTGTATGACACATGGTATAGCGACTATTGCCGTTGGACAGGTGCTGCTTTTCAAAGCACATGCAATTAGACATCTTCAGGCTTGAAAGAAACGCTCTTGCTCCATCCTCAAACGTTATTCTATTGTACGGACTACTGTAGGCTATACAGATAATCATGTTTAGGGTTTTTTTGCCAGACACTTCAGATCAGTGAAAAGTTTGTGTCCAGTATTTATACAAAACCAAATTTATATTCAAATGGCTAACTATATGGGCGATAAACTGTAGAGTTTACAAATATCCACAGAGAAGTGCAAACAACTTTTCAGATTTTATTGAAAAATATAAGTATAAGACATTCTCTTGCACAACAAAAATGTACTGGTTGCTCATAAGTTTATTAACAAACTTAAATAACATAACATACAATAAAGCGTAATTTCCTAAGCCTATAAGATCTACCAAAAAAAATGTTTTTGTCTTAAAGAGAGACAGAATCGTGTATATTCTACAGTTTTGACGTAGAACTTCAACAACAATAGCCTAATACAAATTCATAGGACATACTTTATCTTGCATGATATTGGCTACAATCATAATTACAAGTAACCTACAAGCCCATTTAGTCTCCACCGTCAGGTTAAAGCTATAAAATAAATCATTATAAACAAAGATGGAAAAGCAGCACTATGGTACAGAATACTGTGTGTTTTGTGCTAAATGTAAAAACAAATCTTTGGGGATGGATGGATGTAGTTTTCATTTCCCGAAGATCTCCATCATTTTTCTGTTGCTATGGGCTTGTTGCTGTAACTGTTCAGCTCTGGACATCTCCATCATCTGTCGGAGCATGTGGAACGTAAGATCTAGAGATATCGGCGGATCATCAGACCTCCTCCCCCTCTCAATCGAGTCGTCGAGCTGGTTCGCGAAGCCGCTGACGAACCGGCTGATGTTCCCAACTTTGCCTTGTAGAAGACGCTGCGTCAGTTGGAGCTGCAAGGCTCTGTTGTAGACCGATGGGGAGCCCTCTGGGTACATGCCTTTAGGTGCGGACGCAGCAGAGTTGCGGTTCCCGTTTCCCAGTCGGATGTAGTATTCCTCTCCATGTCGCGTCAGGAGGGGAAGAGACTGTTGCTGCGCGTCGTGATGTGGAGCGGTGGCGCGCTGGACAGCGCCAGGGCTCTCGATAGCCCTACACTCATAGCGCGGTAAGAAAGCAATGAGCAGAACCACGGTGGTGACGAGGAAATTGAGCTTCATGTCAGGGGTTCAACGAGATCTGAAGAAGAATGGAGACAATTAACTTCACGTCTCCCTCAATCATTATAATTTTTGTACAATACGTTTTGTTCATAAAATTGAGGCATTCGTTGCATGCGATGAAGTTGCAGGATAATATAAACTACATGTGCATGACTTAAGTAAAAGTTTTTCAATTGTGATGAGAATGCACTGTCTATGATTTTAAATTCCTGTCATCTCTACCATTATCAGACTAGGAATTTACAGCCAGAAATAAATTAAATAGAATATGTACATGCAAAGTAATCCATTTAGTGGGCCATAAATCCAGGGGTTGGTGAAACGTCCACAAAATCAAAACGAGATAGCAGAGAGGGAGTATATTAATTATGCATGCATCTTTGCGTATCCATCAAGTTCATGTGGAAATCTATGAACAGCTTTCCATGTTGAGGAATAACATGTAATGGCACCTTCCAACACACAAGTGAAAATAACATTTTAAAATGAAGTATGATCTATGCATGGACTTGTTGCCAGCATATATGGTCTCATACCTTCAGTTGAGTCGTTGTGTCCCTGGATTTTAGGTATTTGTTGAGAACTCTCTTCCTCTTCCACGAGTGATGGATCAAGAAATGTGTATAAGGAGTTCTTCAAATAAAGCACGGCAGTTTGGATTTATATAGCCAAGACCCGCGACAAGTGTCACGCTCTGAGCTCAGAGATTGCGTGCGCGCGGAGTTACATTGGTGTAACTTGAATGAACGCATCTGTGAAAGTCTGGGGTAGTTTGAATGAGATGAGTCATAAATGTTGGTTGTGTGCGTGTGTGTGTGTGTTTAGAATACAGCATATTTTCTAACACGCACACAGGCTTGGATGCAGACATAATTATTAGTCTATAGTTGTTCTTTATCTCAGTGGCTGGTCTGTTCTACAAAAAGGAGACCTGTATTATGTCATGCACAAGTCCTGTTCAGAAAATGGACTGAATTGTAATTTTGGTGGTGCACTTCTCAAAATGATTCTCACTCAGACAATCAAATACAGACTTTGTGCCCTGAATTAGAAATTAGAAATAAAATATTGCTGAGAAATGATGAATATTTATAACAGATTACCTCAGAGTACATTTTAAATTAATATAATTGTACTAATCAACTTCAAGAACAACAGATTGGTCTGAAATGCATTGTCCAATATTTCATGGCAATCGCTTAAAATGTCATGAACAGAATGTTCGGAATGCTATAGGGGCTTACTAGCTCAACTTTTTTTTTAAATATATATATACGTCTGTAGATTAGAGTTCCTCAACTTTTCTTAAACATGATTACACACCAACATACATTGAATGGCCAGTTTATTAGGTACACCACCCCATTCACAAAATGACAGAGTCACGTGGCTGTGGCTTGCTATATAAAGCAGGCAGACAGGCACCAAGGCATTCAGTTACTGTTTGATTGAACATTAGAATGGGCAAACCAGTGACCTAAGCGGCTTTGAGAGTGGTATAACCGTCGGTGGCAGGCGCGCTGGTTCCAGTATCTCAGAAACGGCCGACCTCCTGGACTTTTCACACATGACAGCGTCTAGGGTTTACTGAGAATGGTGTGACAAACAAAAAAAGTGTCAGCGTCAGTCCCGTGGGCAAAAACAGCTTGTTGATGATAGAGGTCGAAGGAGAATGGAATGAATTGTGCAAGCTAACAGGCTGGCCACAAACAGGCAAATAATGATTCAATAGCTCAGAGTGGACTGTTGGTGGTGGTTATTGAAGCAGACGACCACACTGGGTTCCACTCCTATCTGCTCCAGTGGGCATGCGATCACCAACACTGGACAATTGAGGAATGGAAAAATATAGCCTGGTCCGACGAATCCTGGTTCCAGTTGCATCATGCTGATGGCAGAATCAAGATGTAACATAAGTCTCTGGCCTGGTCCCTGGTCTCTGGCTCTGGCCCATCCTGCCTGGTGTCAACAGTACAGGCTGGAGGCGGTGGTGTAGTGGTGTGGGGAATGTTTTCCTGGCACACATTAGTTCCCTTTGTATGCCACACCTTGTAGAATCCATGCCCCGAAGAATTCAGGCTGTTTTGGAGACAAAGGGGGGTCCGACCTGGTACTAGATGGGTGTACCTAATAAACTGATATACACAATGTAAGCTAGTGAAGTCTGGTGAAAGTCTACACACCCCTTTTACAGTCTTCACATTTTGCTGTCCTAAAATTAAATCTATGAAGGATTTCATTTTTCCCTACAGATCACATTTTCAAAGTGAAAGAAAGTTATAGAATATTTTCCAAATGAATAGACAACGTATTGATTGCTTATGTCTTCACACCCCAGAGTTCATTCTCGGTGTAAGCATTTTTGGCAGCCATTACAACTGTGAATCATTTTGATCCCTTTGTATATTCTTGTATTGTGGTGACAGCATCATGTTATGGGTATGCTTGTTGTTGGCAGAGACTGGGGATTTTGTCAGGATCAAAAGAAACTTGAAAGGTATTACAGTGGTGAAGAAACAAAAGTGTATTCCTCAAACAGGGCCAGGCAAATGACAGATCAAGGCAGGCAGGGGTCAATAATCCAGAGAGGGTGTAAGGTACAGGACAGCAGGCGGGCTCAGTGTCAGGTCAGGCAGAGGTCGGTAATCCAGAGTAGTGGGGCAAAGGTACAGGACGGCAGGCAGTCTCAGGGTCAGGAAAGGCAGAAGGGTCAAAGCCGGGAAAAACTAGACAACAGGAACTTAGACAAGATAGGAGCAAGGGGGAAAACGCTGGTAGGTTCAACAAACAAAATGAACTGGCAACAGACAAACAGAGAACGCAGGTATAAATACACAGGGGATAATGGGGAAGATGGACGACACCTGGAGGGGGGTGGAGACATGTACAAAGACAGGTGAAACAGATCAGGGCGTGACAAAAGGAGCAAAGTTAGAGGAAAACCTGCCTCAGTCTTCTGAAAACCTAATCCTTGAATAGAGTGTTATTACCACAACACAATTACACATATTTGAATGTCAAAGACACACCACAATGGCTTTCCAAGAGGTGTTGAGTGTTCCTGAACGTACATTCTTTGTCGTGCTTAAAATCTGCATAATTTTATTTTTGCCAAAATGTGAATATTGCTGTTCGTCAATGATTCCCAACCATATTTACTGAGGTTGAGCTGTTTTGACAAAACCAATAGATATGTTCCCCTAAAAGTGCAAGGTTTGTTGGTAGAATCTTATTCAAAATGATTCACAGCTGTAATGGCAGCCAAATGCGCTTCCATCAAGCATTAACTCTGAGGTTTGAAGACATCAATACAGTTAATACTTGATGGAAGTGCATTTGGCTGCCATTACAGCTGTGAATCATTTTGCTTCATTCAAGTTTCTTTTGATCCTGACAAACTCCCCAGTCCCTGTCCACAACAAGCATACCCTTAACATGATGCTGCCACCACAATACAAGAACATACAAAGGGATCCAAATGCCAAAAATGCTTCCACCAAGAATGAACTCTGGGGTGTGAAAACAAGCAATCAATGCATCAATGCATAACTTTCTTTTACTTTGAAAATGTGGAGTATGTTGTGTAGATCATTAGAGATGAAAACAAATAAAAAATAATTTAAAGGCAGCAAAATGGGAAGATTACAAGGGGTGTGTAGACTTTCAATAGCGACTGTATGACCTAGTTCTTCTTAAGGTCTCCTCCATCATTTACTGTGGGTAGAAATAGTATACATGCTGCACTTCAGAGCCATTATCACCCATCTCAACTAAGCAAATACATGACTGTTTGTTAACATTCTCCTAACCTTTCCAGCTGACCTGTCTTGCCTTCTGGTGGTGAACCTACAAATGGGGTGGCAGGTAGCCTAGTGGTTAGAGTGTTGGACTAGGGACCAAAAGGTTGCAAGATCAAATCCCCAAGCAGACAAGATTTTAAAATTCTGTTGTTCTACCCCTGAACACGGCAGCTAACCCTCTGTTCCTAGGCCATCACTGAAAATAACAAATTGTTATATAACTGACTTGTCTAGTTAAATAAAGGTAAAACAAAAAATGTCACAGAGAAGGGTTTTCACCAAGACCATCAGTAGCATTTCTCTATGATTCATTACTGCTGCATACATGTACATCACTAGCTCTGTCACTCCTGTCTTCTTGGCCTGCCAGACAGGAGTGATTCTCTCACTTGATTCAAATTTCACACCGACTGCCATTAGAATCCCAATCAGCTTCATAGAGAGCACGGACTAGAACTCTGCTTTTTCCATTCTTTGTCTTTCTGCTTAGGCTTTGTTTCAGGTTCTTTCTTTTGCCTTCTTATATTTGTTTCTCATTTTCTCTGCCAGTTTGTCGCTTTCTATCTATCTATCTCCCTCCCTCCCTCCGTCCGTCCCTCTCTCTCTCTCCCACACACTCATAGATTTCTTTTAGTTCTGGTTCATAGTAGTTTTCTGGAAATGTAATCAACGGTGCAAAGGAAAAGGTGCAACATTCGCTCAGCATAAAACGTCTATGTTTTATTTAAACACAGTGTTTTTTAATTGACTCTGACGAAGGCCATGGTAGGCCGAAATGTTTTATATTTTAACCTTGCTTAAATAAATCATACATTTTTTCATGGTGAGCGAGTGTTGCGCATTTTCCTTCATAATAGTTTTTTAACATTTCTATATTTCCATTAGAACCCTAATAGAAAATCCATCTGGTTGTTAATACGTAATTGTCTAGACGTCTACACCTTACATCCCCACATTTTGAGAAAAGGACAATTTTCTATATACCATGTCTATCTCTCTCACATCATTCAGACGTCTTGAGTATGAAAAAGCAGGGAAAACAATATATCTGTGGTTTACAAGGAACCCTAGGGAATAATGCAATGAAATAACATGAAAGACGTGTATTCTTCTCCAGAATATCTTAATGTTATTACATTTGATAACAGCATCCATCTTCTGACTAAGGTGACGGTCTGACAGCAGAGCTGGAGAAAATGGGAGATGTGAGGATTTCCAGTTGCAGAGCGTGATTGCAAATTTAGCCATGA
Source organism: Oncorhynchus gorbuscha (assembly GCF_021184085.1). NCBI lineage: Eukaryota > Metazoa > Chordata > Actinopteri > Salmoniformes > Salmonidae > Oncorhynchus > Oncorhynchus gorbuscha. The sequence continues at coordinate 17,495,486 of NC_060179.1, forward strand.
CAAGCTGAATCAGGTGTCCTATTGGTACATGGCTGGAACTAAATCCTGTACACATGTAGTTATTCAGGACTGGATCTGTACACCCCTGCATTAGAATAATGTAGAAGGATCCCAATCCCAACATAGCTCTGTCATCCCTCATCTAAAAAATCTTAGCCGCTATTGATTGACTATACATTTTAAATGTTGGTGTATGTAGTCCTGCTTAGAGAACCTCTGCGCCCTGCCAAGAAAAACATTGAAGGGAGTCACTGTCCCGTAGCATCTTCATCATACTACACTGTGTGTCACAGTGATTGCCCCCCACTCTCTCCATCTCCTTCCCCCTCTCCTCCAGGAGCGGTGTCAGGTCCCATCATGAGAAGCACATGCTGTCCGACACAAATAGAACACACTACCATGTCAGACAGGGAGCGCTTTCGGTCACCTCACTGTCAAATCAACGCCCCGCTCAACCAATCACTAAGTCGTGTGATGCAAAACAGGAAGGGCTCAAGGCCCGGATTATGGAATCACTAGCCATCCTTTTTTGTATTGTAGAATTTGACCCAACACAGTGATGAGGTCCTGTTATGAGAAAGTGAGACTGACAACAAGTAAATGACTATGCGAGACTGAGACACTGGCCCGCTGTAAGTCTGTGGAGAGCATCGGCTACAGTAAATGACTATGCGAGACTGAGACACTAGCCAGCTGTAAGTCTGTGGAGAGCATCGGCTATAGTAAATGACTATGCGAGACTGAGACACTGGCCAGCTGTAAGTCTGTAGAGAGCATCGGCTACAGTAAATGACTATGCGAGACTGAGACACTGGCCCGCTATAAGTCTGTGGAGAGCATCGGCTATAGTAGATGACTATGCGAGACTGAGACACTGGCCCGCTGTAAGTCTGTGGAGAGCATCGGCTATAGTAGATGACTATGCGAGACTGAGACACTGGCCCGCTGTAAGTCTGTGGAGAGCATCAGCTACAGTAAATGACTATGCGAGACTGAGACACTGGCCAGCTGTAAGTCTGTAGAGAGCATCGGCTACAGTAAATGACTATGCGAGACTGAGACACTGGCCCGCTATAAGTCTGTGGAGAGCATCGGCTATAGTAGATGACTATGCGAGACTGAGACACTGGCCCGCTGTAAGTCTGTGGAGAGCATCGGCTATAGTAGATGACTATGCGAGACTGAGACACTGGCCCGCTGTAAGTCTGTGGAGAGCATCGGCTACAGTAGATGACTATGCGAGACTGAGACACTGGCCAGCTGTAAGTCTGTGGAGAGCATCGGCTACAGTAAATGACTATGCGAGACTGAGACACTGGCCCGCTGTAAGTCTGTGGAGAGCATCGGCTACAGTAGATGACTATGCGAGACTGAGACACTAGCCAGCTGTAAGTCTGTGGAGAGCATCGGCTATAGTAAATGACTATGCGAGACTGAGACACTGGCCCGCTATAAGTCTGTGGAGAGCATCGGCTATAGTAGATGACTATGCGAGACTGAGACACTGGCCCGCTGTAAGTCTGTAGAGAGCATCGGCTACAGTAAATGACTATGCGAGACTGAGACACTGGCCCGCTATAAGTCTGTGGAGAGCATCGGCTATAGTAGATGACTATGCGAGACTGAGACACTGGCCCGCTGTAAGTCTGTGGAGAGCATCGGCTACAGTAGATGACTATGCGAGACTGAGACACTGGCCAGCTGGAAGTCTGTGGAGAGCATCGGCTACAGTAGATGACTATGCGAGACGGAGACACTGGCCAGCTGTAAGTCTGTGGAGAGCATCGGCTAGATAGACTGAGACACTGGCCAGCTGTAAGTCTGTGGAGAGCATCGGCTATAATAGATGACTATGCAAGACTGAGACACTGGCCAGCTGTAAGTCTGTGGAGAGCATCGGCTATAGCAGATGACTATGCGAGACTGAGACACTGGCCCGCTGTAAGTCTGTGGAGAGCATCGGCTATAGTAAATGACTATGCGAGACTGAGACACTGGCCCGATGTAAGTCTGTAGAGAGCATCGGCTACAGTAGATGACTATGCGAGACTGAGACACTGGCCCGATGTAAGTCTGTAGAGAGCATCGGCTATGGTAAATGACCCAAAGAGAGGACACTAATTCGCCATGGAAACAGATGTCCTTCAATTGATGATCATTTGCTTTCGTAATTGTAATGTGGAACAGCCTGCAGGTACATGCACTTATCTGTGGTGCCATGCTAATAACTGGATTACTAGATTTGCCACCCCTGGTACCAGCCACCACGTACCACGTTTACTTAACGCAGTCAGTGTTGTGGTCGACTTGGAGGAACTCATCTCAATAAAGGAGGTGACAGTGGCCTTATGACTGTTAACGGGTCCTCCTCCCACTGCTTTTATATGAGGTGGCTAGGCCCAAGGGTCCCCAGAGGCAATGCCTGACATTAATGGGCAAAGCTCATGTGTCCAGAAAATATAGAGAGCAGTGATACGGCCTGGTTTAAAACGGACAGTAATTGAATTCAGAGTGTATTCGAATGTATTCCTCCACTTTAACGAGGTACTAGAGGTGGGTGACACTGGTGGTAGACTCTGACATCTATTTTACAGAGGAGTGGGAAGACAAATAGGCCAAACGTTAGTGGTGAGACATTTACCTCCAAGTTGGTATTACTGCCAATGAATGGATCTTGGTTTATTTAATGACTAATACAAACAGCCCTAACTTTGGCACAGCCAGGCTGGCATATGCAGGAGCAAACTTAACTCATTGTCCTGTGTGTTTTTCTGTTTCTTTGTAGTTGTCCCTCTCTCTGTCATTTTAGCCACTCCAGTATTTTTTACTTTTTACACATCAAGTCCCTGCTTTGTTTGGTTAATTACATGTACACTTGGTAAATGCTTAAAATAAACAAGTGATAGATACAATACTATGCATGTGTCCTTGAGGACAGGTAGATTAATTATGCACAGGTAGGCCAACTGATCAATTAATTAGATACCAACTTCCTGTTGTCTGTCAGTATCTGTTATACAGCTCATTCAGAATGTATTCAAACCCCTTGACTTATTTCACATTTTGTTACGTTACAGCCTTGTTCTGAAGTGGATTCAATCGGTTACACACAATATCCCATGATGACAAAGCAAAAACAGGTTTTTAGAATTTTTTGCAAATGAAAAAAATAAACAATAAATTAAATATCACATTTACATAAGAATTCAAACCCTTTACTCAGTACTTTGTTGAAGCACTTTTGGCAGCGATTACAGCCTTGAGTCTTGGCACACCTGTATTTGTTTGGCAGACCTGTATTTGGGGAGTTTCTCCCATTCTTCTCTGCAGATCCTCTCAAGCTCTGTCGGGTTGGATGGGGAGCGTCGCTGCACAGCTATTTTCTGGTCTCTCCAGAGATGTTCGATCGGATTTCCGTCCGGGCTCTAGCTAGGCCGCTCAAGGACATTCAGAGACTTATCCCGAAGACATTCCTGTATTGTCTTGGCTGTGTGCTTAGAATCGTTGTCCTATAGGTAGGTGAACCTTTTCCCCAGTCTGAGGTCCTGAGCACCCCAGTCTGAGGTCCTGAGAACAGGTTTTTATCAAGGATTTCCCTGTACTTTGCTCCATTCATCTTTCCCTCTATCCTGACTAGTCTCCCAGTCCCTAACGCTGAAAAACATCCCCACTGTAACGAACTTCGTCTGTTGTTTGAAGAGAGTCAGACCGAAATGCAGCGTGTAGGTTACTCATGACTTTTAATGAAGATAATGCAGTACATGAAATAACTGAAGAAGAAAACAACAAACGAGTGAAACTAATTACAGCCTATCTGGTGACTAACACAGAGACAGGTACAATCACCCACGAAATACAACGCGCACTCAGGCTACCTAAATACGGTTCCCAATCCGAGACAACGAGAATCAGCTGACTCCAATTAGGAATCGCCTCAGGCAGCCAAGCCTAACTAGACACACCCCTAATAATACACACTCCCAATTAATACAAACCCCAATACGAAATACAACATATAAACCCATGTCACACCCTGGCCTACCCAAACATATAACAAAAACACAAGATACAATGACCAAGGCGTGACACCCACAGCATGATAGGGATGGTGCCATTTTTCCTCCAGATGTGATGCTTGGCATTCAGGCCAAAGAGTTCAATCATGGTTTCATCAGACCAGAGAATCTTGTTTCTCATGGTCTGAGAGTACTTTAGATGCCTTTTGGCAAATTCCAAGCAGGCTGTCATGTGTGAGGAGTGGCTTCCAACTGGCCCTCTACCATAAAGGCCTGATTGATAGAGTGCTGCAGAGATGGTTGTCCATCTGGATGGTTCTCCCCTCTCCACAGAGGAACTCTGGAGCTCTGTCAGAGTGACCATCGGTTTCTTTGTCACCTCCCTAACCAAGGCCCTTTTCCCCCGATTTGTCAGTATTGTCAGGCGGCCAGCTCTAGGAAGATCTCCAAACCTCTTCCATTTAAGAATGAAGAAAACCATTGTGTTCTTGGGGACCTCCAATGCTGCAGATATTTTTGGTAACCTTCCCCAGATCTGTGCGTCAACATAATCCTGCCTCGGAGCTCTACGCACAATTCCTTCATGGCTTGGGTTTTGCTCTGACATGCACTGTCAACTGTGGGACCTTTGTATAGACAGGTGTATGCCTTTCCAAATCATGTCCTATCAATTGAATTTACCACAGGTGGACTCCAATGAAGTTGTAGAAACATCTCAAGGATGATCAATGGAAACAGAGACGTGTTTCTTTGATTTCCCCAGGGGATTGTTGGAGATCTCCAGTGATTCTAATAATGATAATAAGGATGTGAATAAAGTGTAGTTTGATGATATGAATAGGGTAAAATGCAGGTGGAGTGGGTGTGCTAACGATGGAGTTATCCCCATCTCACCCCTGCTATGTGTGACAGGTTGAGATCGTTCCTCTTTTACTACAAAGAAGAGCATCACTGTCTGCTATTACATGTTATATACAGTGATACGCCATCCCATCTGGTTTGCGCTGAGTGGGACTATCATTTTTCTTTCAACAGGGCAATGACCCAAAACACACCTCCAGGCTGTGTAAGGGCTATTTGACCAAGAAGGAGAGTGATGGAGTGCTGCATCAGTTGACCTGGCCTCCACAATCACCAATCTCAATCCAATTGAGATGGTTTGGAATGAGTTGGACTGCAGTGGGAAGGAAAAGCAGCATATGCTCAGCATATGTGGGAACTCTTTCAAGACGGTTGGAAAAGCATTCCTCATGAAGTTGGTTGAGAGAATGCCAAGAGTGTGCAAAGCTGTCATCAAGCAAAGGGTGGCTACTTTGAAGAATCCCAAATATAAAATATATTTTGATTTGTTTAACACTTTTTTGGTTATAACATGATTCCATACGTGTTATTTCATAGTTTTGATGTCTTCTACAATGTAGAAAAGAGTTTTAAAAAGTGTTAAAATCCTGGAATAATTAAGTGTGTCCAAACTTTCAACTGGTACTGTATGTGTGGCTGCACATATCCTTCACATGTGAATCTACGGCTCATAATGTGGAGCATGGACGGATTACTCCTTTAAAAAAAAAAGATTTCCCCCCCAAAATAGACATGTATCTATTGCTGGTCTTCCTCTTTTCGTCATTGTTCTGTGACTCCTGTTCAGCCAGCCCAGAGTGGCTTCAGTCAGGCCTGTTTTCTGCCTCACAGCGGTGGGCAGTGGACTACTAATAATCTGATTTAGTCCTGGGACACTGAGTGTCTGATCTGGATACGCATTTGCAGAGACTCGTTTGACTAGTGATGTCCGTGTCAAAGCATATCAACACCATTCAAATGAGATTGCGTTAATTCCTGTATTACATAACTTGTTTATTGATTTATTTCATAATATGGTAATTTTGTTATGAAAGGCTTGATAATATGACTTAAGCATTCACTGGAAGTGATTGTAGTTGATTTCTAAGTATTTTTCTCTGTTGAACATAACTGTTGCTTAGTCACTTTATTCCTAGTTATATGTACATATCTACCTCAATTACCTCGTACCCCTGCACATTGACTCAGTACTGGTACCCCGTGTATATAGCAAAGTTATTTTTACTCATTGTGTATTTGTTATTACTTGTTTTATTACGTGTTTTATTTTTTTATTAATTCTCTATTTTCTCTCCTGCTCTATTGTTGGTATAGGCCTGTAAGTAAGTATTTCACTGTTAGTCTACACCTGTTGTTTTACGAAGCATGTTATGAATACAATTTCATTTCACTTGATGTTTTTCACAATTCTCAGTCTCCGAAGTGTATATGAGAATATATATGAAGTGTTTGTGGAAAAATAAAGATCTTTCTCCTCCATCTGTTTCTGTGCTCCTCCATCATGTCTTGGTGAGGGCGGTCGATGCCGTGTGGCCTTTTTCTATCCTACCCACAATGGAAGCTGCCTGCCACCCCGTCTTAGTACCATTAGTGTTATCCAAGATCATTGGGACATCCCTAACCTTTAACCTTAACCCAGACTCTAAACCTAACCTATTCCATAACCCTTACCTAACCCTTACTTAACCGTTTTAAATGTTAACGTCGATGTGTTTACGTCAGAGTCTTTGTGTGATGACATCACAGTTTTAATCTTAACGCATTTCACTAATTCTGTTTAGGATTTACACGTGTCGCCTCTTCCCATGATTTATCTTTCCAGGTTCTCGTTCTTGTGACATAACCATGTTTGCCATCTCTGTTTGCTACCATAAGAACAAACAGTGAATGCTGAGTTGAATCTGTAATAAGAGGACTTGAGGATGGCTGACAACTGCATCAGAGCTGGGATTGTTTTCTTACCAGCTGCAGTCCAATAGGACACCACTTGTCTTTCCACAGATATAGGATTAGTTGATCCTGCCTCAACCCTAACCTTGACCATAAGGGGGCCAATCATAACACTGACCACGTATCAGCCCTTGAGGCTTAGTAGCAAGTTTATAGGTCTCCTGTGGCGCTTCCTGGGTCAGCTTGACTTAAGTAACACTTTTTGGCTATGAGTGGCCAAGACAACATCTAAGTGACATCAGAGCCTAAGTCCGTCTCACGCTCATGTGGCGACCACGGATGCTTAGTGTCCGCTTCAGTCACAGCACATTTGCATAATTCCCATCCGTCTTTGCAGATGATTGCTCTGTGTGTATTTGTCCCACAGTGCCCATAATGGTTGCACAACGTCATGTTACACAAGATGCTGCCCAGTGAGGAAAACAAGGACATGCGCTATTCTTAGTACAGGGTCAAAAGTCATTGTTGTTGAAAACAAAACTGCATTAAAAGAGTCAAATGAGCTAAACATGAATGTTGTGGGTTTTGTTTATATGTTTTGACCCAGTAACTTCATAGGTGAGCAGAATGCAGTAGGATTGCATGCTATTGCTTTAGGACCAGGTTTGATGACCACTGCCAGAGGGGGACAATCCATCCTGAGACCACAATCCTCTTTATCTCCATGAAGGTGTCAATGTAACTTCTGGTGGGTGATGCCAGTAATGCTTTTAACTGTTTTGGCTAAAATGTGATCAAGCAAAATTAGAATTTAAGAGTCACAATTGCCCGTATAAAAGCTCAAAACAAAAGTTACCTTGATTGACACCATCCAGAAGAAAACCTGGTATTCTTAGAACCCTTGAGTAGGTTAACACACACACTAATAAGAAACTGATTATGGCAGTAGGCCGAGTATTGCATTGGTCATGTAAACACCTTAGTCTGCTTATCTTAATCGGTGTACGGTCATAATCAAAGTAAGCATACGATGATTAAAACACCCGGTTTTCTGAGAAATCTTTCGAATTATTAGGACATGTAAACACCTTAACCGTCCGAGTTTCCGCGGTGTATTTGATCTGCATGTGCTATAGCACCAGCCGAGAACCAAGTGAGTTCGGGAACAACTGAAAGTATACATCTTAGAAGTAGTTTTCACATACAAACGTTATTTATGTCCGTACTCAGAATCAAATAGGCTTCCCAAAACGAACATGTTGCAGTGGTAGAACATTCATTTTGATTGAGATTTTCTGCATTCATCAAAGTCCCATCAGATAGCCTGATTTCATATGTGTCCATGTGTACAGGATTATTAGGGAAATCGTTGTTCTTGCAAAGCATGTAAACGTTTTAATCTAACTATTATATTAATCTGACTGTCCGCAATAATCATATTATTGTGTGCATGTAACTGTACTCAATCTAGTGCTGATCTCATTGTCACAGGTCTGACAAATGCTCTTAATTATTGTGCATGCTTCTAACCCTTTGCTCTTAATTGAGCGCTTGTTTATTGCTTGATTCATTGAGTAATGTGATGGGCTCCCTGTTTTTCTCTGCCTCTTTATAACCCTTGTTTCCATTGGTTGAGGTGTGGCTGTCCAGGGGAAAGTACAGGTGAGAGGTAAACTATATTTGTTTGGAGGCTGTGGCAGAGCTTTTTAGATTTTTTTAAAGCCTTGGTTTTGCTAAGAGAACCTTTTGGTGCACCAATCCCTTTAGCGGGATCATTTTCGTCAACATCCGCTGAATTGCAGAGCACCAAATTCAAATTGAATTGCTAAAAATATTTAATTTTCATGAAATCAGAATTGCAATATACCAAAACACAGTTTAGCTTGTTGTTAATCCACCTGGCGTGTCAGATTTCAAAAAAGCTTTACAGCGAAAGCTATCCAAGCGTTTATGTTAGGACAGCTCTCTCAGCAGACAAAACATTACAAACAGCTAGCAGCAAAGTAGATTGGTCACGAAAGTCAGAAAAGCAATCAAATGAATCGCTTACATTTGATGATCTTCAGATGTTTGCACTCACAAGACTCCCAGTTACACAATAAATGTTAGTTTTGTTCCATAAAGATTATTTTTATATCCAAAAACCTCCATTTGGTTGGCGCGTTTTGTTCAGTAATCCACAGGCTCGTGCAGGTCACAACGGGCAGACAAAAAATTCCAAATAGTATCCGTAAAGTTTGTAGAAACATGTTAAATGTATTTTATAATCAATCCTCGGGTTGTTTTTACAATAAATGATCAATAATGTTTCAACCGGACGGTAGCTTTTTCAATAGGAGAGAGAGAGAAAATGTCTGCTCCAAGCTGCTCACACACCAAATCAAATCAAATTTTATTTGTCACATACACATGGTTAGCAGATGTTAATGCGAGAGTAGCGAAATGCTTGTGCTTCTAGCTCCGACAATGCAGTAATAACCAACAAGTAATCTAACCTAACAATTCCACAACTACTACCTTATACACACAAGTGTAAAGGGATAAATAATATGTACATAAAGATATATGAATGAGTGATGGTACAGAACGGCATAGGCAAAATGCAGTAGATGGTATCGAGTACAGTATATACATATGAGATGAGTAATGTAGGGTATGTAAACATAAAAGTGGCATAGTTTAAAGTGGCTAGTGATACATGTATTACATAAAGATGGCAAGATGCAGTAGATGATAGAGTACAGTATATACATACAGTGCCTTGCGAAAGTATACGGCCCCCTTGAACTTTGCGACCTTTTGCCACATTTCAGGCTTCAAACATAAAGATATAAAACTGTATTTTTTGTGACGACAATCACACAATCATGAAGTGGAACGACATTTATTGGATATTTCAAACTTTTTTAACAAATCAAAAACTGAAAAATTGGGCGTGCAAAATTATTCAGCCCCTTTACTTTCAGTGCAGCAAACTCCAGAAGTTCAGTGAGGATCTCTGAATGATCCAATGTTGACCTAAATGACTAATGATGATAAATACAATCCACCTGTGTGTAATCAAGTCTCCGTATAAATGCACCTGCACTGTGATAGTCTCAGAGGTCCGTTAAAGCGCAGAGAGCGTCATGAAGAACAAGGAACACACCAGGCAGGTCCGAGATACTGTTGTGAAGAAGTTTAATGCCGGATTTGGATACAAAAAGATTTCCCAAGCTTTAAACATCCCAAGGAGCACTGTGCAAGCGATAATATTGAAATGGAAGGAGTATCAGACCACTGCAAATCTACCAAGAACTGGCCGTCCTTCTAAACTTTCAGCTCATACAAGGAGAAGACTGATCAGAGATGCAGCCAAGAGGCCCATGATCACTCTGGATGAACTGCAGAGATCTACAGCTGAGGTGGGAGACTCTGTCCATAGGACAACAATCAGTCGTATATTGCATAAATCTGGCCTTTATGGAAGAGTGGCAAGTAGAAAGCCATTTCTTAAAGATATCCATAAAAAGTGTTGTTTAAAGTTTGCCACAAGCCACCTGGGAGACACACCAAAAATGTGGAAGAAGGTGCTCTGGTCAGATGAAAGCAAAATTGAACTTTTTGGCAACAATGCAAAACGTTATGTTTGGCGTAAAAGCAACACCCTGAACACACCATCCCCACTGTCAAACATGGTGGTGGCAGCATCATGGTTTGGGCCTGATTTTCTTCAGCAGGGACAGGGAAGATGGTTAAAATTGATGGGAAGATGGATGGAGCCAAATACAGGACCATTCTGGAAGAAAACCTGATGGAGTCTGCAAAAGACCTGAGACTGGGACGGAGATTTGTCTTCCAACAAGACAATGATCCAAAACATAAAGCAAAATCAACAATGGAATGGTTTAAAAATAAACATATCCAGGTGTTAGAATGGCCAAGTCAATGTCCAGACCTGAATCCAATCGAGAATCTGTGGAAAGAACTGAAAACTGCTGTTCACAAATGCTCTCCATCCAACCTCACTGAGCTCGAGCTGTTTTGCAAGGAGGAATGGGAAAAATGTCAGTCTCTCGATGTGCAAAACTGATAGAGACATACCCCAAGCGACTTACAGCTGTAATCGCAGCAAAAGGTGGCGCTACAAAGTATTAACTTAAGGGGGCTGAATAATTTTGCACACCCAATTTTTCAGTTTTTGATTTGTTAAAAGTTTGAAATATCCAATAAATGTTGTTCCACTTCATGATTGTGTCCCACTTGTTGTTGATTCTTCACAAAAAAATACAGTTTTATATCTTTATGTTTGAAGCCTGAAATGTGGCAAAAGGTCACAAAGTTCAAGGGGGCCGAATACTTTTGCAAGGCACTGTATACATATGAGATGAGTAATGTAGGATATGTAAACATTATATTAAGTGGCATTGTTTAAAGTGGCTAGTGATATATTTTTTTACATCAATTTTCATTATTCAAGTTTTATTTATTTATTTATTTCACCTTTATTTAACCAGGCAAGTTGAGAACAAGTTCTCATTTACAATTGCGACCTGGCCAAGATAAAGCAAAGCAGTTCGACAGATACAACGACACAGTGTTACACATGGAGTAAAACAAACATACAGTCAATAATACAGTATAAACAAGTCTATATACAATGTGAGCAAATTAGGTGAGAAGGGAGGTAAAGGCAAAAAAGGCCATGGTGGCAAAGTAAATACAATATAGCAAGTAAAACACTGGAATGGTAGTTTTGCAATGGAAGAATGTGCAAAGTAGAAATATAAATAATGGGGTGCAAAGGAGCAAAATAAATCAATTAAATACAGTTGGGAAAGAGGTAGTTGTTTGGGCTAAATTATAGGTGGGCTATGTACAGGTGCAGTAATCTGTAAGATGCTCTGACAGTTGGTGCTTAAAGCTAGTAAGGGAGATAAGTGTTTCCAGTTTCAGAGATTTTTGTAGTTCGTTCCAGTCATTGGCAGCAGAGAACTGGAAGGAGAGGCGGCCAAAGAAAGAATTGGTTTTGGGGGTGACTAGAGAGATATACCTGCTGGAGCGTGTGCTACAGGTGGGAGATGCTATGGTGACCAGCGAGCTGAGATAAGGGGGGACTTTACCTAGCAGGGTCTTGTAGATGACATGGAGCCAGTGGGTTTGGCGACGAGTATGAAGCGAGGGCCAGCCAACGAGAGCGTACAGGTCGCAATGGTGGGTAGTATATGGGGCTTTGGTGACAAAACGAAGTGCACTGTGATAGACTGCATCCAATTTGTTGAGTAGGGTATTGGAGTCTATTTTGTAAATGACATCGCCAAAGTCGAGGATTGGTAGGATGGTCAGTTTTACAAGGGTATGTTTGGCAGCATGAGTGAAGGATGCTTTGTTGCGAAATAGGAAGCCAATTCTAGATTTAACTTTGGATTGGAGATGTTTGATATGGGTCTGGAAGGAGAGTTTACAGTCTAACCAGCCACCTAAGTATTTGTAGTTGTCCACGTATTCTAAGTCAGAGCCGTCCAGAGTAGTGATGTTGGACAGGCGGGTAGGTGCAGGTAGCGATCGGTTGAAGAGCATGCATTTAGTTTTACTTGTATTTAAGAGCAATTGGAGGCCACGGAAGGAGAGTTGTATGGCATTGAAGCTTGCCTGGAGGGTTGTTAACACAGTGTCCAAAGAAGGGCCGGAAGTATACAGAATGGTGTTGTCTGCGTAGAGGTGGATCAGGGACTCACCAGCAGCAAGAGCGACCTCATTGATGTATACAGAGAAGAGAGTCGGTCCAAGAATTGAACCCTGTGGCACCCCCATAGAGACTGCCAGAGGTCCGGACAGCAGACCCTCCGATTTGACACACTGAACTCTATCAGAGAAGTAGTTGGTGAACCAGGCGAGGCAATCATTTGAGAAACCAAGGCTGTCGAGTCTGCAGATGAGGATGTGGTAGTTGACAGAGTCGAAAGCCTTGGCCAGATCAATGAATACGGCTGCACAGTAATGTTTCTTATCGATGACGGTTAAGATATCGTTTAGGACCTTGAGCGTGGCTGAGGTGCACGCATGACCAGCTCTGAAACCAGATTGCATAGCAGAGAAGGTATGGTGAGATTCGAAATGGTCGGTAATCTGTTTGTTGACTTGGCTTTCGAAGACCTTAGAAAGGCATGGTAGGATAGATATAGGTCTGTAGCAGTTTGGGTCAAGAGTGTCCCCCCCTTTGAAGAGGGGGATGACCGCAGCTGCTTTCCAATCTTTGGGAATCTCAGACGACACGAAAGAGAGGTTGAACAGGCTAGTAATAGGGGTGGCAACATTTTCGGCAGATAATTTTAGAAAGAAAGGGTCCAGATTGTCTAGCCCGGCTGATTTGTAGGGGTCCCGATTTTTCAGCACTTTCAGAACATCAGCTGAATGGATTTGGGAGAAGGAGAAATGGGGAAGACTTGGGCGAGTTGCTGTTGGGGGTGCAGTGCTGTTGACCGGGGTAGGAGTAGCCAGGTGGAAAGCATGGCCAGCTGTAGAAAAATGCTTATTGAAATTCTCAATTATGGTGGATTTATCAGTGGTGACTGTGTTTCCTATCTTCAGTGCAGTGGGCAGCTGGGAGGTGTTCTTATTCTCCATGGACTTTACAGTGTCCCAGAACCTTTTTGCGTTAGTGTTGCAGGAAGCAAATTTCTGCTTGAAAAAGCTAGCCTTGGCTTTTCTAACTGCCTGTGTATAACGGTTTCTAGCTTCCCTGAACAGCTGCATATCACGGGGGCTGTTCGATGCTAATGCAGAATGCCATAGGATGTTTTTGTGTTGGTTAAGGGCAGTCAGGTCTGGGGAGAACCAAGGGCTATATCTGTTCCTGGTTCTAAATTTGTGAGCTGGAGTTGAGTCAGTATATTGGCAGCAGTCACTCAATGTTAGTGGTGGTTGTTTAACAGTCTGGTGGCCTTGAGATGGAAGCTGTTTTTCAGTCTCTCTGCCCCTGCTTTGATGCACCTGTACTGACCTCGCCTTCTGGATGATAGTGGGGTGAACAGGCAGTGGCTCGGGTGGTTGTTGTCCTTGATGATCTTTATGGCCTTCAAAACTCTGGGGGGACACAGCTATCCACTGACGCGATGTGATCATTCACGCTCATTTTTCAGAATAAAAGCCTGAAACTATGTCTAAAGATTGTTCACACCATGTGGAAGCCATAGGGAAATTAATCTGGTTGATATCCCTTTAAATGGAGGGAAGGCATGCAATAGAACAGGGAGGTTTCAGAAAAACAGCACTTCCTGGTTGGATGTTCCTCAGGTTTTTAACTGCAATATCAGTTCTGTTATACTCACAAACAATATTTGGACAGTTCTGGAAACTTTAGAGTGTTTTCTATCTGCCAATTATATGCATATTCTAGCTTCTGGGCCTGAGAAATAGGCAGTTTCATTTGGGTACGTTTTTCATCCAAACATCAAAATACTGCCCCCTAGTCTCAAGAGGCTAAGAGAAGTATTACTTGGTTGCCTCTGATTTTCCTTTCATCCATTTCCACTCAAGCCCATTCTCAAATAACCTGTGTTATCTATGGTAAAACTGTTACTTCCTATGCTCTTGGTACAATCCTAGGGTGGTGTAGTTGGATCTATGGTACTGAACTGAGTTTAGTTACAGCCCCTCTCGGCCAGGGTGAGATGTTATTAGTGTATCAAACGATATGATGGGTCCTCCTTGCTCTTTCCTTGTGTGTAGAGATAGTATTATACTTCATTAAAGAAGTCTTATGATGACACATTGTACAACTTTCTCTCTTCCACTCCAGGTAAAAGTTGAGGAAGGTGACATGTGGACGGGCATAAAAGACTGCAGAGCTACTTCTCTTCTCTAATTGCTGTTCGTTAACTCTGGGGTCATCTGTTAGTTTTCTCTCTTTACCACAGTCTCTCTGTGATCATCTGAAGTTTAGTTTAAGTTAGTAGGTTCCCCATTAGCTACTGTATATGCAGCAGCTCCTCTTCCACATACAGTGCATGCAGAAAGTAATCAGACCCCTTGACTTTTAACACATTTTGTTACGTTACAGCCTTATTCTAAAATTGATTAAATTGTTTTTCTTCCTAATCAATCTACACACATTACCCTATAATGACAAATCAAAAAGTGAAATATCACATTTACTTAAGTATTCAGACCCTTTACTCAGTACTTTGTTGAAGCACTTTTGGCAGTGAATACAGCCTTAAGTGTTCTTGGGTATGACGCTGCAAGCTTGGCACACCTGTATTTGGGGAGTTTCTCCCATTCTTCTCTGCAGATCCCCTCAAGCTTTGTCAAGTTGGATGGGGAGCGTTGCTGCACAGCTTTTTTAAGGTCTCCAAAGATGTTTAATTGGGTTCAAGTCCGAGCTCTGGCTGGGCAACTCAAGGACATTCAGAGACTTGTCCCAAAGCCACTCCTGCATTGTCTTGACTATGTGCTTAGGGTCGTTGTCCTGTTGGAAGGTGAACCTTCGCCCCAGTCTGAGGTTCTGAGCACTCTGGAGCAGGTTTTCATCAAAGATGCTTTGCTCTGTTCGTCTTTCCCTCAATCCTGATTAGTCTCCCAGTTCCTGCCGCTGACAACAACCCCACAGCAGGATGCTACCACCACCATGATTGTCCTTCCGGAAGGCTCTCCCATCTCCACAGAAGAACATTGGAGCTCTGTCAGAGTGAACATCGGATTCTTGGTCACCTCCCTGACCAAGGCCCTACTGCCTTGATTGCTCAGTTTGGCAGGGTGGCCAGCTCTAGGAAGAGTCTTGTTGTTTCCAAGCTTCTTCCATTTAAGAATGATGGAGGTCACTGTGTTCTTGGGAATCTTCGATGCTGCAGAAATGTTTTGGTATCCTTCCCCAGATCTGTGCCTCAACACAATCATGTGTCGGAGCTTTACAATTTCTTTGACCTCAGGGCTTGGTTGTTGCTCTGACATATAAAGTCAACTATGGGACTTTATATAGACAGGTGTGTGCCTTTCGAAATCATGTTCTATCAATTGAATTTACCACAGTTGGACTCCAATCAAGTTGTAGAAACATCTCAAGGATGATCAATGGAAACAGGATGCACATGAGCTCAATTTCGAGGCTCATAGTGAAGGGTCTGAATACTTACAGTTGATGTCGGAAGTTTACATACACTTAGGTTGCAGTCATTAAAACTTGTTTTTCAACCACTCCACAAATTTATTGTTAACAAACTATAGTTTTGGCAAGTCGGTTAGGACATCGGCAAGTCGGATAGGACAAGTCAGTTAGGACATTGTTTACAGACATATTATTTCACTTATAATTCACTGTATCACAATTCCAGTGCGTCAGAGGTTTACATACACTAAGTTGACTGTGCCTTTAAACAGCTTGGAGAATTCCAGAAAATTATGTCATGGCTTTAGAAGCTTCTGATAGGCTAATTGACATAATTTGGGTCAATTGGAAGTGCACCTGTGGATGTATTTCAAGGCCTACCTTCAAACTCAGTGCCTCTTTGCTTGACATGATGTGAAAATCAAAAGAAATCAGCCAAGACCTCAGAAGAAAAATTGTAGACCTCCACAAGTCTGATTCATCCTTGGGAGCAATTTCCAAACGCCTGAAGGTACCACGTTCATCTGTACAAACAATAGTACGCAAGTATAAACACCATGGGACTACGCAGCTGTCATACCGCTCAGGAAGGAGATGCGTTCTGTCTCCTAGAGATGAGCGTACTTTGGTATGAAAAGTGCAAATCAATCCCAGAACAACAGCAAAGGACCTTGTGAATCTGGTGGAGGAAATAGGTACAAAAGTATCTACAGTAAAACGAGTCCTATTTCGTCATAACCTGAAAGGTCGCTCAGCCAGGAAGAAGCCGCTGCTCCAAAACCACCATATAAAAGCCAGACTACAGTTTGCAACTGCACATGGGGACAAAGATCGTACTTTTTGGAGAAATGTCCTCTGGTCTGATGAAACAAAAATAGAACTGTTTGGCCATAATGACCATCGTTATGTTTGGAGGAAAAAGCAGAAGAACACCATCCCAACTGTGCTTTGCTGCAGGAGGGACTGGTGCATTTCACAAAATAGATGGCATCATGACGGAGGAAAATTATGTTGATATATTGAAGCAACATCTCAAGGAGTTAAAGTTTGGTCGCAAATGGTTCTTCCAAATGGACAATGACCCAAAGCATACTTCCAAAGTTGTGTCAAAATGGCGTAAGGACAACAAAGTCAAGGTATTGGAGTGACCATCACAAAGCCCTGGCCTCAATCCAATAAAAAAAACATGTGGGCAGAACTGAAAAAGCGTGAGGGCAGAACTGAAAAAGCGTGTGGGCAGAACTGAAAAAGCGTGTGGGCAGAACTGAAAAAGCGTGTGGGCAGAACTGAAAAAACATGTGGGCAGAACTGAAAAAGCGTGTGGGCAGAACTGAAAAAGCGTGTGGGCAGAACTGAAATAACGTGTGGGCAGAACTGAAAAAACGTGTGGGCAGAACTGAAATAACGTGTGGGCAGAACTGAAAAAACGTGTGGGCAGAATTGAAAAAACGTGTGGGCAGAACTGAAAAAACGTGTGGGCAGAACTGAAAAAACGTGTGGGCAGAACTGAAAAAGCGTGTGGGCAGAACTGAAAAAGCGTGTGGGCAGAACTGAAAAAGCGTGTGGGCAGAACTGAAAAAGCGTGTGGGCAGAACTGAAAAAGCGTGTGGGCAGAACTGAAAAAGCGTGTGGGCAGAACTGAAAAAGCGTGTGGGCAGAACTGAAAAAACGTGTGGGCAGAACTGAAAAAAACGTGTGGGCAGAATTGAAAAAACGTGTGGGCAGAACTGAAAAAACGTGTGGGCAGAACTGAAAAAGCGTGTGGGCAGAACTGAAAAAACGTGTAGGCAGAACTGAAAAAGCGTGTGGGCAGAACTGAAATTCACCCAACTTATTGTGTGAAGCTTGTGGAAGGCTGCCCAAAACCTTTGACCCAAGTTAAACAATTTAAAGGCAATGCTACCAAATACTAATTGAGTGTATGTAAACGTCTGACCCACTGGGAATGTGATGAAATAAATAAAAGCTGAAATAAATCATTCTCTGTACTATTATTCTGACATTTCACATTCTTAAAATAAAGTGGTGATCCTAACTGACCTAAGACAGGGAATTTTTACTGAAAAACTGAGTTTTAATGTATTTGGCTAAGGTGTACGTAAACTTCCGACTTCAACTGTATGTAAATAAAGTATTTCTGTTTTTGCTTTGTCATTATGGGGTAGTGTGTAGACGAATGAGGGAAAACATTTATTTAATCCATTTTAGAACAGGGCTGTAAATGTAACAAAATGTGGAAAAAGGGAAGGGGTCTGAATACTTCCCGAATGCACTGCAAATTTACAAATGAATGACAAAGTACAGAACAGTTATTGACAAGAACAACACAAGATATTACATTAAATTAAGAGTTATATATTTGAAAGACACCAAGAGACAAAAATGCTATTTACACACTTGTATACAGTAGAGTTAAATTAGATCTTTAGAAATAGGAGAGGCGCTGTGATACAAGATGTTTTCTGAACTAAACTTGCCTTTTGCCTGAGTAACCTCTAGTGGCAGAGCATTCCATGATGACATGGCTCTATACATAACTGAGCGCTGCATTAAATCTGCTTTTGGTTTGGGTACAGTGAAGAAACCCATAGTGGCGTGTCTGGTGGGGTATGTCTATTTAAAAGTCTATTCAAATGTTTCTTAAAAAGACTAGAAGATAAGTAGTCAATTTCTCCTCAACCATGAAAGAATATGATGCATGTTGTTGATGTTAGTTCTCTGTGTCCCATTGAGGGAAAGGCAAGCTGCTTTGTTTTGAGCCAGCTGCAGCTTTGCAAGGTCTTTCTTTGCTCCACCTGACCATATTACTGGACGGCAATCAAGATGGGAATAAATCAAAGATTGAACAACCAGTACAGTTGTTCTTTGTCTAAAAAAAACATATTTTTATAACAGACACACCTTTCCACTACTTTGTCAATATGACTTGACCATGATAACTGACCAACCAATGTCACTCCTATGAGTTCAGCTTCTTCAACTTGTTCAATGTCACACCCTTTATAAACAACTCCAGTTGAGATTTAGGTCTCACATAATGCTTTGAACCAAATACAATGGTTTTAATTTTAGATTAAGACCAATGTAAACCAATGTATTGTGAATGATCCATTCTGACACTGACTGGAACTCCTTGCTGAGAGTAGGAGCTCACTGGCTGAGAGTAGGAGCTCACTGGCTGAGAGTAGGATCTCACTGGCTGAGAGTAGGATCTCACTGGCTGAGAGTAGGATCTCACTGGCTGAGAGTAGGAGCTCACTGGCTGATAGTAGGAGCTCACTGGCTGAGAGTAGGAGCTCACTGGCTGTAGGTGCTGATGTGTAAAGTGTGCAATCATCAGCGTACATCCTCATTTTAGCTTCTTGTAAGACAAGAGGCAAATCGAGAAGAGTAACAGCCCAAGGCAACTGCCCAGAGGGACATGGCACTGTTCATATCTGATGTTAGAGAAGCTTCCATTGAAGTACACTCTCTGTGTTGTATTGTATAAGTAACTCCCCAACCTTGAGATGGCAGGAGATGTAAAGCCATAACTAGTGAGTTTTTTCAATAACATTATGATCAATAACATCAAAGGCTGCACTGAAATCTACCGCTCCATCATCTTATTATCCAGTTATTTTAGCCAATCATCAGTCATCTGAGTCAGTGCAGTGCAAGTTGAGTACCCTTCTCTATATGCATGCTGAAAGTCAGTAGTTGACTTGTTCTTTGAAAAATAGCATTGCATTTGTTCTGTAATGGGTGCATGCTGGTGGCAGGGAAGTCAGGCACAGGAGAGTGAACTTGGTATAAACGGAGCAGTTGAATGAATATACAAAAACTCAGAAAACCAAAATATACTAAATAAAATAAGAGGGTGCAAAACCCGTCGCACACCAGAACATACCTATCACCAATACATACAACAAACAATCCCCGACAAGGACATGAGGGGAAACAGAGAGTTAAATACACAACATGTAATTGATGGGATTGGAACCAGGTGTGAGGGAAGGCAAGACAAAACCAATGGAAAATGAAAAATGGATCAGCGGTTGGTGACATCGACCGCCGAACACCGCCCGAACAAGGAGAGGGACCGTCTTCGGCGGAAGTCGTGACATGTTCAAACACAATTTTCTCCATCAGTTTACTAAGAACAGGCAGCAAACTGATTGGTTGGCTGTTAGAGCCAGCAAATGGTGCTTTACTATTTTTAGGTAGTGGAATTAATTTAGATTCCTTCCACAACTGTGGACACACACACACTCCTTTAGGCTTTGGTTAAAGACATGGCAAATAGGGGTGGAAATACAGTCTACTACCATTCTCTATAGTTTCCCATCTAGGTTGTCTGTACCTCGCCGTGTATCATAATTGATGGATAACAACTGTTTTTCCACCTCTTCCACACAAACTTGACCAAATTCAAAACAGCAATACTTCTCTTAAATTATTAGATACCCACATACGATGGTTCACTGTTCAATGTCATGTTATTTCTCAGTTTTTCAACTGTACCAGTGGTTACTGAAATGATTGGCTCTATTAAAGATTTTGCTGTAAATTACCCATAAACTTCAATGAAATATGGAGATGAATTGTGTTTTCTGCCCATATTTATCCTTTGTTTTTTCAGCTAACCAGCCTGCCTTTGACTAGGTACCGGTAACCCCTGTATATAGCCTCCACATTGACTCTGTACCGGTAACCCCTGTATATAGCCTCCACATTGACTCTGTACCGGTAACCCCTGTATATAGCCTCCACATTGACTCTGTACCGGTAACCCCTGTATATAGCCTCCACATTGACTCTGTACCGGTAACCCCTGTATATAGCCTCCACATTGACTCTGTACCGGTAACCCCTGTATATAGCCTCCACATTGACTCTGTACCGGTAACCCCTGTATATAGCCTCCACATTGACTCTGTACCGGTAACCCCTGTATATAGCCTCCACATTGACTCTGTACCGGTAACCCCTGTATATAGCCTCCACATTGACTCTGTACCGGTAACCCCTGTATATAGCCTCCACATTGACTCTGTACAGGTAACCCCTGTATATAGCCTCCACATTGACTCTGTACCGGTAACCCCTGTATATAGCCTCCCCATTGACTCTGTACCGGTAACCCCTGTATATAGCCTCCACATTGACTCTGTACCGGTAACCCCTGTATATAGCCTCCACATTGACTCTGTACCGGTAACCCCTGTATATAGCCTCCTTATTGACTCTGTACCGGTAACCCCTGTATATAGCCTCCACATTGACTCTGTACCGGTAACCCCTGTATATAGCCTCCACATTGACTCTGTACCGGTAACCCCTGTATATAGCCTCCACATTGACTCTGTACCGGTAACCCCTGTATATAGCCTCCACATTGACTCTGTACCGGTAACCCCTGTATATAGCCTCCACATTGACTCTGTACCGGTAACCCCTGTATATAGCCTCCACATTGACTCTGTACCGGGAACCCCTGTATATAGCCTCCACATTGACTCTGTACCGGTAACCCCTGTATATAGCCTCCACATTGACTCTGTACCGGTAACCCCTGTATATAGCCTCCACATTGACTCTGTACCGGTAACCCCTGTATATAGCCTCCACATTGACTCTGTACCGGTAACCCCTGTATATAGCCTCTACATTGACAATGTACCGGTAACCCCTGTATATAGCCTCCACATTGACTCTGTACCGGTAACCCCTGTATATAGCCTCCACATTGACTCTGTACTGGTAACCCCTGTATATAGCCTCCACATTGACTCTGTACCGGTAATCCCTGTATATAGCCTCCACATTGACTCTGTACCGGTAACCCCTGTATATAGCCTCCACATTGACTCTGTATCAGTACCCCCTGTATATAGCCTCCACATTGACTATGTACCGGTACCCCCTGTATATAGCCTCCACATTGACTCTGTACCGGTACCCCCTGTATATAGCCTCCACATTGACTCTGTACCGGTACCCCCTGTATATAGCCTCCACATTGACTCTGTACCGGTAAACCCCTGTATATAGCCTCGTTATTGTTATGTACATTTCTTGTGTTACTTCTTGATTGATTCGATTTTTTAAAATGTAGTTTATTTATTTACATATTTTCTTAACTCTATTTCTTGAACTGCATTGTTGGTTAAGGGCTTGTAAATAAGCATTTCACGGTAATACCTGTTGTATTTGGCGCATGTGACAAATACAATTTGATTTAATGATCAGTAAAGGGACATGGTTGGTTGCATTCTGGATAATTGTAATAAAGACTGTCATTTGTGTATCAGGCAAAGAGTATATGATGAGAAGTGGAGCTCAATTCTATTTTTATTGAATGGCTGAGCTATACTATGGGCCAGAGGTGGGAACAAGTCACTATTATTCGAGTCACAAGCAAGTCACAAGGTTCGAGTCTCAAGTCGAGTCCCAAGTAGAACGGGTCAAGAATCGAGTCAAGTCCAAGTTGTGCATTCTAAGAGCAAGTCCAGTCAAGTCACAAACACCATATCATACAAAACATACAAGTAGATTCACCAAATATACATGGGCAATAGCCCAAAAGAAATAGCCTCTGTATCAGGCTTAACCTGACCTACCTGAACGGACACTGGTAGAGGGCAAGACTTTACAGCCTCCCCTTGAGAAACCTAATGGCATCTAAATGGCCATGTGTCCATATGTAGAAGAGTAGGGAGGTAAGGCAATTAATAGGCCATAGAGGCAAAATAATTACAATTTAGCATTAATATTGGAGTGATAGATGTGCAGATGATGATGTGCAAGTAGAGATACTGGGGTGCAAAAGAGCAAGAGGGTAAGTAATAATATGGGGATGAGGTAGGTAGTTGGTTGGATGGGCCATTTACAGATTGGCTGTGTACAGGTACAGTGATTGGTAAACTGCTCTGACAGCTGTTGGGGCTATTTTGTAAATGACATTGCTGAAGTCAAGGATCGGTAGAATAGTCAGTTTTACGAGAGTATGTTTGGCAGCATGAGTAAATGAGGCTTTTTGCAAAATTGAAGGCCAATTTTAGATTTAATTTTGAATTGGAGATGCTTAATGTGAGTCTGGAAGGAGAGTTTACAGTCTAACCAGACACCTAGGTATTTGTAGTTGTCCACATATTCTAGGTCAGATTCGGACTCCAAAGCGTGGAGCGCTGGACCACGTAGCCTGTTTCTATGCGCACTAAGGCACGGGCGGTCCTACTACGCACAACAAAAACAGTAGACATAGGACTTATGCCACGTTCAAAACAACTTGGAAACTGGAAAATACGGGGTCAAATCATGCCGTCGGTGATCTTCAGGTCAGAAAAAGTTGGAGCTATAGAAAAAGGCCCTATTTCCTCAATTGGATTTCCGAGTTGGATGACCGTTCAAATCGATTTTTCCCAGTCGGAGCTCCTTTTTCCCGAGTTCCCAGTTGTTTTGAACGCACTGATCTTGGAAGAAGGAGATAACCCAGAAAAGGGAAATATGAACAAAGGAAACCTTATAAATGTAATTAAATAAACGTAACTTCTACCTCACGAGTCATGCGAACGTTAATGTTTTATTTTAATAGGCAAGTCCGGAAGAACATCATCTTATTTTCAATGACGGCCTAGGAACAGTGGGTTAACTGAAAAGGGACTCCGGATTCCAGGCACTCTCTGCGGCCACTGTGAGAAAATCAACAGTGTAGTCTGCCAGTCTCGACGCAATTCAAGAAGTTTTCCGGTCGCCTCCCAAACTGCCGTAGCCCAGGAGAGCGCCCTTTCCCGACATTAGCGGAATAATATACGCTATTTTCGATCGGTTTGAAGGAAACGAAGATGGCTGTAGCTCAAAAATAAGGGAGCACTGAGAGGTAGGTACCAGGATCCCCAGAATATCACTCCGGAGGTGGTAAGCAGGTTTCTTAGGGAGTTGGGGTAGGCTGTACAAACTCACCACTAATAGGAAAAAAGTTCCTAGGTGGTTGTGGATTCTCAGAGGTGGCAGGCTGCGTATGAGCTAACTCCCTTGTTTGCTTCATAATAGCCTTAGACCCTTGGTCATCATGGCGTTCTGTCAGGGACTGAAGCCCTTCCAGAAGGTCCGGTAGTAGCTCCTTATGCCTCCCAAATGGTGGCTCCCTGCAGAGAGACAGCATGGTGGAGCTGGTCCAAGTCTGCTGGGTCTGTCATGGCCAGTTCGTACTATAAGGGCACAAGGCGAGACCCAGACCCAGATGCAGATGCCTTGAGTCTTTGATATTTATTATAATCGAAAAGGGTAGGCGAGAGAATGGTCATGGACAGGCAAAAGGTCAAAACCAGTTCAGAGTCCAGGAGGTACAGAGTGGCAGGCAGGGTCAAGGCAGGCAGAATGGTCAGGCAGGCGGGTACAGAGTCCAGAAACAGGCGGGAGTCAAAACCGGGAGGAATAACAAAAAGAAAATAGAAAAATCAGGAGTGGTGGTTAAAACAAGCTGGTTCACTTGAACATACAAGATGAACTGGCACAGAGAGACAGGAAACACAGGGATAAATACACCGGGGGAAATAAGAGACACCTGGAGGGGGTGGAGACAATCACAAGGACAGGTGAAACAGATCAGGGCATGACAGTTTCAGCATGATAATGCACGGCCCCTTGTCACAAGGATCTGTACACGATTCCTGGAAGCTGAAAATGTCCCAGGTCTTCCAAAGCCTGCATACACACCAGACATGTCACCCATTGAGCACGTTTCGGATGCTCTGGATCAACGTGTATGACAGCATGTTCAAACGGTGGTCACACCAGATACTGACTGGTTGTCTGATCCAGACCCCTACCTTTTTTTAAAGGTATTTGTGACAAACAGATGCATATCTGTATTCTCAGTCATTTGAAATCTATAGATTAGGGCCTGATTTATTTATTTTAATTGACTGATTTACTGTAACCCAGTAAAATCTTTGAAATTTTTGCATATTGCGTTCATATTTTTTTGTTCAGTGTATATTTGTATGTAGGCATTTTGTCATATTCAATGACAAATCACTGTGCATCAATATCGTGATCATTAATAATTGATTCATGTCTGTTTTAATTCCGCTTGTGTAGCTGTTGACATTTTTCCAGTCAATAACCACAGCCAAACAAATGGATTCATTTATATAGAGTACCTCCATGCTACATATTAGCAATTAATTAATTAAATTAAAATAATGAATATTGATTGAATATTTAATAAACATCAGAAAACAAGTCCATGTGTTTTCCCAACTGCATAGTTACCTGTATTTACCCATGGCATGGTTAGAATTACTACAACAGGTAACAGATTATGTTCTTTATCAAAAGCAATCAGTACTTTTATGCAATTACACTATTTGAATTGCATTTTTTGACTATTTAAATCAGAAAGTACAAAATGAATAGACTTAAAATGAGTATTCATTTACAGTACAGCATTATGCTATGGAGAGATACATATTTGTCATCCAAACTGCTGAATACCTTCCATTGTCAAGATGTTTTAAGGACTCAAAAAAGACACAAGAAAGAAATGGCAATTTAGAGCAATTATGATCTCAAGACATTTCCAGAAGTCGTGCCACTTAAATATATTTAAGTGTTCTCTGTTGACAGTTGTTTGTGACAAGGTTAATGTTAGACGTATTCTTGCAGATTATATGGGGAAAATGCATTTAATTCATGGCTGTTTTATGTGAGTGTTCACATGATGGTAATCCTGTTTTAATTCATGGCTGTTTTATGTGAGTGTTCACATGATGGTAATACTGTTTTAATTCATGGCTGTTTTATGTGAGTGTTCACATGATGGTAATACTGTTTTAATTCATGGCTGTTTTATGTGAGTGTTCACATGATGGTAATACTGTTTTAATTCATGGCTGTTTTATGTGAGTGTTCACATGATGGTAATACTGTTTAATTCATGGCTGTTTTATGAGTGTTCACATGATGGTAATACTGTTTTAATTCATGGCTGTTTTATGTGAGTGTTCACATGATGGTAATACTGTTTTAATTCATGGCTGTTTTATGTGAGTGTTCACATGATGGGTTTTAATTCACTGTTTTAATTCATGATGGTAATACTGTTTTAATTCATGCTGTTTTAGTGTTCACATGATGGTAATACTGTTTTAATTCATGGCTGTTTTATGTGAGTGTTCACATGATGGTAATACTGTTTTAATTCATGGCTGTTTTATGTGAGTGTTCACATGATGGTAATACTGTTTTAATTCATGGCTGTTTTATGTGAGTGTTCACATGATGGTAATACTGTTTTAATTCATGGCTGTTTTTTGAGTGTTCACATGATGGTAATACTGTTTTAATTCATGGCTGTTTTATGTGAGTGTTCACATGATGGTAATACTGTTTTAATTCATGGCTGTTTTATGTGAGTGTTCACATGATGGTAATACTGTTTTAATTCATGGCTGTTTTATGTGAGTGTTCACATGATGGTAATACTGTTTTAATTCATGGCTGTTTTATGTGAGTGTTCACATGATGGTAATACTGTTTTAATTCATGGCTGTTTTATGTGAGTGTTCACATGATAGTAATACTGTTTTAATTCATGGCTGTTTTATGTGAGTGTTCACATGATGGTAATACTGTTTTAATTCATGGCTGTTTTATGTGAGTGTTCACATGATGGTAATACTGTTTTAATTCATGGCTGTTTTATGTGAGTGTTCACATGATGGTAATACTGTTTTAATTCATGGCTGTTTTTATGTGAGTGTTCACATGATGGTAATACTGTTTTAATTCATGGCTGTTTTATGTGAGTGTTCACATGATGGTAATACTGTTTTAATTCATGGCTGTTTTATGTGAGTGTTCACATGATGGTAATACTGTTTTAATTCATGGCTGTTTTATGTGAGTGTTCACATGATGGTAATACTGTTTTAATTCATGGCTGTTTTATGTGAGTGTTCACATGATGGTAATACTGTTTTAATTCATGGCTGTTTTATGTGAGTGTTCACATGATGGTAATACTGTTTTAATTCATGGCTGTTTTATGTGAGTGTTCACATGATGGTAATACTGTTTTAATTCATGGCTGTTTTATGTGAGTGTTCACATGATGGTAATACTGTTTTAATTCATGGCTGTTTTATGTGAGTGTTCACATGATGGTAATACTGTTTTAATTCATGGCTGTTTTATGTGAGTGTTCACATGATGGTAATACTGTTTTAATTCATGGCTGTTTTATGTGAGTGTTCACATGATGGTAATACTGTTTTAATTCATGGCTGTTTTATGTGAGTGTTCACATGATGGTAATACTGTTTTAATTCATGGCTGTTTTTATGAGTGTTCACATGATGGTAATACTGTTTTAATTCATGGCTGTTTTATGAGTGTTCACATGATGGTAATACTGTTTTAATTCATGGCTGTTTTATGTGAGTGTTCACATGATGGTAATACTGTTTTAATTCATGGCTGTTTTATGTGAGTGTTCACATGATGGTAATACTGTTTTAATTCATGGCTGTTTTATGTGAGTGTTCACATGATGGTAATACTGTTTTAATTCATGGCTGTTTTATGTGAGTGTTCACATGATGGTAATACTGTTTTAATTCATGGCTGTTTTATGTGAGTGTTCACATGATGGTAATACTGTTTTAATTCATGGCTGTTTTTTATGTGAGTGTTCACATGATGGTAATACTGTTTTAATTCATGGCTGTTTTATGTGAGTGTTCACATGATGGTAATACTGTTTTAATTCATGGCTGTTTTATGTGAGTGTTCACATGATGGTAATACTGTTTTAATTCATGGCTGTTTTATGTGAGTGTTCACATGATGGTAATACTGTTTTAATTCATGGCTGTTTTATGTGAGTGTTCACATGATGGTAATACTGTTTTAATTCATGGCTGTTTTATGTGAGTGTTCACATGATGGTAATACTGTTTTAATTCATGGCTGTTTTATGTGAGTGTTCACATGATGGTAATACTGTTTTAATTCATGGCTGTTTTATGTGAGTGTTCACATGATGGTAATACTGTTTTAATTCATGGCTGTTTTATGTGGTGTTCACATGATGGTAATACTGTTTTAATTCATGGCAGTGATGATGGTAATACTGTTTTAATTCATGGCTGTTTTATGTGAGTGTTCACATGATGGTAATACTGTTTTAATTCATGGCTGTTTTGTTTCACATGATGTAATACTGTTTTAATTCATGGCTGTTTTTATGTGAGTGTTCACATGATGGTAATACTGTTTTAATTCATGGCTGTTTTATGTGAGTGTTCACATGATGGTAATACTGTTTTAATTCATGGCTGTTTTATGTGAGTGTTCACATGATGGTAATACTGTTTTAATTCATGGCTGTTTTATGTGAGTGTTCACATGATGGTAATACTGTTTTAATTCATGGCTGTGAGTGTTCACATGATGGTAATACTGTTTTAATTCATGGCTGTTTTATGTGAGTGTTCACATGATGGTAATACTGTTTTAATTCATGGCTGTTTTATGTGAGTGTTCACATGATGGTAATACTGTTTTAATTCATGGCTGTTTTATGTGAGTGTTCACATGATGGTAATACTGTTTTAATTCATGGCTGTTTTATGTGAGTGTTCACAGGATGGTAATACTGTTTTAATTCATGGCTGTTGTATGTGTGTGTTCACATGATGGTAATACTGTTTTAATTCATGGCTGTTTTATGTGAGTGTTCACATGATGATAATACTGTGCTTTTGGAAAGTATTCAGACCCCTTCCCCTTTTCCACATTTTGTTACGTTACAGCCTTACTCTAAAATTGATTAAATCGTTTTTTTCCCTAATCAATCTTTACACAATACCACATAATGATAAAGCATCTTTTTTTGTGCACATTTCTTAAGAATGAAGAACTTTATATCACATTTACATAAGTATTCAGACCCTTTACTCAGTACTTCTGTAGCTCAGTTGGTAGAGCATGGCGCTTGTAACGCCAGGGTAGTAGGTTCGATTCCCGGGACCACCCATACGTAGAATGTATGCACACATGACTGTAAGTCGCTTTGGATAAAAGCGTCTGCTAAATGGCATATATTATTATTATTATTATTACTTTGCTGATGCACCTTCTGTAGCGATTACAGCCTTGAGTCATCTTGGGTATGATGCTACAAGCTTGGTACACCTGCATTTTGTACACAAGCTCTGTCAGGTTGGATGGGGAGCGTCGCTGCACAGCTACTTTCAGGTCTTTTCAGAGATGTTCGATCGGGTTCAAGTCCGGGCTCTGGCTGGGCCACTCAAGGACATTCAGAGACTTGTCCCGAAGTCACTCCTGCGTTGTCTTGGCTGTGTGCTTAGGGTCATTGTCTTGTTGGAAGGTGAACCTTCGCCCCAGTCTGAGGTCTGGAGCAGGTTTTTATCAAGGATCGCTCTGTACTTCACTCCGTTATTGTTTCCCTTGATCCTAATGAATCTGCCAGTCCCTGCCACTGAAAAACATCCCCACAGCATGATACTGCCACCACCATAATTCAAAGTAGGGATGGCGCCAGGTTTGTTCCAGATGTGACACTTGGCATTCAGGCCAAAGAGTTCAATCTTGGTTTCATCAGACCAGAGAATCTTGTTTCTCATGGTCTGATAGCCCTTTAGGTGCCTTTTGGCAAACTCCAAGCGGGCTGTCATGTACCTTTTACTGAGAATTGACTTCCGTCTGGCCACTCTACAATAAAGGCCTGATTGGTGGAGTGCTGCAGAGAAGGTTGTCCTTCTGGAAGGTTCTCCCATCTCAGCAGAGGAACTCTGGAGCTCTGTCAGAGTGACCATCTGGTTTTTGGTCACCTCCCTGACCGAGGCCCTTCTCCCCCGATTGCTCAGTTTAGCCTGGCGGCCAGCTCTAGGAAGAGTCTTGATGGTTCCAAACTTCTTCCATTTAAGAATGATGGAGGCCACTGTGTTTCTGAACCTTCAATTCTGCAAAAATATGTTGGTGCCCTTCCCCAGATCTGTGCTTCAGCACAATCCTGTCTCGGAGTTCTACGGACAATTCCTTTGACCTCATGGCTTGGTTTTTGCTCTGACATGCACTGTCAACTGTGGGATGTTATATAGACAGGTATGTGCCTTTCCAAATCATGTCCAATCAAACACATTTTCCACAGGTGGACTCCAATCAAGTTGTAGATACATCTCAGGGATGACCAGTAGAAACAGGATGCACCTGAGCTCAATTTCAAGTCTCATAGCAAAGGGTCTGAATACATATGTAAATAAGGAATTTTATTTGCAAAAAAATCTAAAAACCTGTTTTCACTTTGTCATGATGTGGTATTGTGGGTAGATTGATGAGTAAAAAAGTCATTTAATCCATGTTAAAATAAAGCTGTACCGTAACAAAGTGTAGAAAAACGGAGGCGGGTTAAGAGGCAGACAAAGACTATGGTGGAGTGGGGTCCACGTCCCGCGCCAGAGCCGCCACCGCGGACAGACGCCCACCCAGACCCTCCCCTATAGGTTCAGGTTTTGCGGTCGGAGTCCGCACCTTTGAGGGGGGGTATTGTCACGTTCTGACCTTAGTTCCTTTGTTTTGTCTTTGTTTTAGTATGGTCAGGGCGTGAGTTGGGGTGGGCAGTCTATGTTTTTTTTTCTATGATTTGGGATTTCTGTGTTTGGCCTGGTATGGTTCTCAATTAGAGGCAGCTGTCAATCGTTGTCCCTGATTGAGAACCATACTTAGGTAGCCTGGTTTCACCTTTGAGTTGTGGGTGATTATACTTTCTGTGTAGTGTGTGTTGCACCTGACGGAGCTGTTTCGGTTGTGCTTTTTGTTTCTTTGTTAGATGTTGTTCAGTTTAAATAAATAACATGAACAAGTGCTGCACTTTGGCTCCTCACCTTCTTCCACCGATGACCGTTACAATCAGGCATCAAAGCCAACAAGGTCAAGGCGATCCTGATCTTGACATCTTGACAAAATAAGTGCAGTAAATTGCCCAAATCAAGTATACAATGGATTCCACTCCCAACCTCACTAGAATATTTGGCTTTGAGAAAAATGTGTTACAGTAGACCGTTACAAGCCAGAATCTGTTTCAGTAAAATGTAAACTCGTATGTAGAGTACATTGTTAAGAGGTGACACTGTATTGCCATTTGTCACTTATCTGGGATCCTAACTCTCCCTTGCTGTAGCCTTGAGACAGTTAACTTTGAGTAGGACACTGCAGCTCCTCTAACGTCATTATTCCAGTGTGTGACTCATAAACGATAGGGGCGTTATAGATTATCCTATGACAGGAAGCAAACAGACAATGGTGTTGGTTTGTGAAAGAAACGCTCAAATTCTTTCATCATCACCAAAATTACATCAACAACCAACCAAAACCACAAAACTTTTAATTTGATTAGCTTAGGAGGACATTCAT
The DNA here is from genome assembly GCF_021184085.1 of Oncorhynchus gorbuscha. Classification (NCBI taxonomy): domain Eukaryota; kingdom Metazoa; phylum Chordata; class Actinopteri; order Salmoniformes; family Salmonidae; genus Oncorhynchus; species Oncorhynchus gorbuscha. The sequence continues at coordinate 17,526,761 of NC_060179.1, forward strand.
CCACGTAAACAATTCTGGCCTAAAGTTTGTTGTTGCAGTATGTTGTAATTAAAGTGACGGTTTTTCAATCTCTTTTGATTAGTCCAGTTCACTGGGCTGTGCAGCTACACCCACACAGATTCCAGGTGGAAGGTCAACTCAGGTGGGCTGCCCTCAGTCGATGTTCCTCAACAGAAGCTAATAAGAATGATGTTTTCCGTAGTAACACTACAATTTGATTAGGGATTTAGAATTGCTCTCTGAATGCTTACGGACATATAGCCTGTTCTTGTTCTACAGCTGTTAAGCTCTCGAGCTGAGATGAATTTTATGATGGTTTATGTGAGTGTGAGTGTGTTTACTAGGCTACACACACAAGTCCAGTCTTCTGAGTTGTGAGTGTTTTGATATAACATAGTCACACTTGCCACTGGGGTGGCCGTGGCTTAGTTGGACGGAAAGGCAGACAGAAAAGGAGACAAACCAAACCAACCAACCAACCAACCATGGATACAGCACATTGCCCCAGGCCGACCTAACGACAAGGAATAATGGCCGCTGCTTTGTCACAACCCTATCACACTCCTCTTCCCAGCCCATAATAATATCCATACACCCCAAATAGGAACACTGGCACTCACTAACTGTTCCCACTCATCTGTAAGTATGAATCATCAGCTTTTATTTGCAGTACAAAATGCAAATGAGGCCTTGCGGCCATCACTGAGCGTTCCCTCCCTGCACCTCTGTTTGGAGACAATGAGGAAATGAATCACGTAGCTCAACTATAGGGTGAAATGTCCGTTAAAATACCGAGCTTCATAATGAGAAAGAGAGAGAGCCGAAACAGAAATAAACCTGTGAATTTGATTTGCAGCAGGTGCAACGAAGCAAACCCCTGGTGATGCCACAAAGGGACTGGCGGAGTGTTTACGTTATGCTGTTTTGATCTCATGATTGGGAATAACATAAAGCAAACAGATTTTTTATGTTGAATTCAATTCAGTGTAGAGCGCTTGTGAGTGTTCCCACGGAAATAGTTGTTGCTGGCGCCAAATAGTTCAAGTCTGTGTGTTGTTGTGTTTTCATGAGAGAGAATCCTGAGGTGTCTTTAAGTTTGAAAAGGAGCTAACGTGGACTCCATGGAAACCAATTAAAGAATAGGTCAAACAGATGCGATTCTTGAACAGGTCTCTCTATCAAAGTCCCATTGTTCAGAAAGAAGAAGACATTATATTGTTTCTCTCCTCCCACCCAGTTCACTACCATACAAAATCCAATTTGAATTACAGTGAGTTCCCTCACTGACCATACTATATTTTAATTGCAGTCGTCCGTAAGTAGGGAGACCCCCTGCTACCGTCCCTCTAGCGCTCTCTCTCTCTCTCTCTCTCTCTCTCTCTCTCTCTCTCTCTCTCTCTCTCTCTCTCTCTCTCTCTCTCTCTCTCTCTCTCTCTCTCCCCATCTCCTCTCTCTCTCTCTCCCTGTCTCTCCTCTCTCTATCGCTCCTTCTCTCTCTCTCTCCCCGTCTCTCCTCTCTCTGTCGCACCTTCTCTCTCTCTCCCCGTCTCTCCTCTCTCTATCGTTCCTTCTCTCCCTCTCTCCCCCTGTCTCTCCTCTCTCTATCACTCCTTCTCTCTCTCTCTCCCCGTCTCTCCTCTCTCTATCGCTCTTTCTCTCCCTCTCTCCCTGTCGCTCCTCTCTCTATCGCTCCTTCTCTCTCTCTCTCCCCGTCTCTCCTCTCTCTATCGCACCTTCTCTCTCTCTCCCCGTCTCTCCTCTCTCTGTCGCACCTTCTCACTCTCTCCCCCCTGTCTCTCCTCTCTCTATCGTTCCTTCTCTCCCTCTCTCCCCCTGTCTCTCCTCTCTCTATCACTCCTCTCTCTCTCTCTCCCCGTCTCTCCTCTCTCTATCGCTCTTTCTCTCCCTCTCTCCCTGTCTTCTCCTCTCTCTATCGCTCCTTCTCTCTCTCTCTCCCCGTCTCTCCTCTCTCTGTCGCACCTTCTCTCTCTCTCTCTCTCCCCGTCTCTCCTCTCTCTATCGCTCCTTCTCTCCCTCTCTCCCCCTGTCTCTCCTCTCTCTATCGCTCCTTCTCTGTCTCTCTCCCCGTCTCTCCTCTCTCTATCGCTCCTTCTCTCTCTCTCCCTGTCTCTCCTCTCTCTATCGCTCCTTCTCTCTCTCTCTCTCTCTCTCCCTGTCTCTCCTCTCTCTATCGCTCCTTCTCTCCCTCTCTCCCTGTCTCTCCTCTCTCTATCGCTCCTTCTCTCTCTCTCTCTTCCCGTCTCTCCTCTCTCTGTCGCACCTTCTCTCTCTCTCTCCCTGTCTCTCCTCTCTCTATCGCTCCTTCTTTCTCTCTCTCTCTCCCCCTGTCTCTCCTCTCTCTATCGCTCTTTCTCTCCCTCTCTCCCTGTCTCTCCTCTCTCTATCGCTCCTTCTCTCTCTCTCCCCGTCTCTCCTCTCTCTGTCGCACCTTCTCTCTCTCTCCCCGTCTCTCCTCTCTCTATCGCTCCTTCTCTCCCTCTCTCCCCCTGTCTCTCCTCTCTCTATCGCTCCTTCTCTCTCTCTCTCCCCGTCTCTCCTCTCTCTATCGCTCCTTCTCTCTCTCTCTCCCTGTCTCTCCTCTCTCTATCGCTCCTTCTCTCTCTCTCTCTCTCCCTGTCTCTCCTCTCTCTATCGCTCCTTCTCTCCCTCTCTCCCCGTCTCTCCTCTCTCTATTGCTCCTTCTCTCTCTCTCTCCCCGTCTCTCCTCTCTCTGTCGCACCTTCTCTCTCTCTCCCTGTCTCTCCTCTCTCTATCGCTCCTTCTCTCTCTCTCTCTCTCCCCCTCTCTCCTCTCTCTATCGCTCCTTCTCTCCCTCTCTCCCCTGTCTCTCCTCTCTCTATCGCTCCTTCTCTCCCTCTCTCCCCCTGTCTCTCCTCTCTCTATCGCTCCTTCTCTCTCTCTCTCCCCCTGTCTCTCCTCTCTTTGTCGCACCTTCTCTCTCTCTCCCTGTCTCTCCTCTCTCTATCGCTCCTTCTCCTCTCTCTCTCTCTCTCTCCCCCTGTCTCTCCTCTCTCTATCGCTCTTTCTCTCCCTCTCTCCCTGTCTCTCCTCTCTCTATCGCTCCTTCTCTCTCTCTCCCCGTCTCTCTCTCTCTCTGTCGCACCTTCTCTCTCTCTCCCCGTCTCTCTCTCTCTATCGCTCCTTCTCTCTCTCCCCCTGTCTCTCCCTCTCTATCGCTCCTTCTCTCTCTCTCTCCCCCTGTCTCTCCTCTCTCTATCGCTCCTTCTCTCTCTCTCTCCCCTCTCTCTATCGCTCCTTCTCTCTCTCTCTCCCCTCTCTCTATCGCTCCTTCTCTCTCTCTCTCCCTGTCTCTCCTCTCTCTATCGCTCCTTCTCTCCTCTCTCCCCCTGTCTCTCCTCTCTCTATGCTCCTCTCTCTCTCTCTCCCCATCTCTCCTCTCTCTGTCGCTCCTTCTCTCTCTCTCCCTGTCTCTCCTCTCTCTATCGCTCCTTCTCTCTCCTCCCTCTCTCTCTCTCTATCGCTCCTTCTCTCTCTCTCTCCCTGTCCTCCTCTCTCTATCGCTCTCTCTTCTCTCCCTCTCTCCCCTGTCTCTCTCTCTCTATCGCTCTCTTCTCTCCTCTCTCTCCCCCTGTCTCTCCTCTCTCTATCGCTCCTTCTCTCTCTCTCTCCCCTGTCTCTCCTCTCTTTGTCGCCTTCCTTCTCTCTCTCCCTGTCTCTCTCTCTCTCTCTCTATCGCTCCTCTCTCTCTCTCTCTCTCTCTCCCCCTGTCTCTCCTCTCTCTATCGCTCCTTCTCTCCCTCTCTCTCCCCCTGTCTCTCCTCTCTCTATCGCTCTCTCTCTTCTCTCTCTCTCCCCCTGTCTCTCCTCTCTTTGTCGCACCTTCTCTCTCTCCCCCCTTCTCTCCTCTCTCTATCGTCTCTCTCTCTCTTTGTCTCACCTTCTATCGCTCCTCTCTCTCTCTCTCCCTGTCTCTCCTCTCTCTATCGCTCTTCTCTCTCTCTCTCCCCGTCTCTCCTCTCTCTGTCGCACCTTCTCTCTCTCCCCCTGTCTCTCCTCTCTCTATCGCTCCTTCTCTCTCTCTCTCTCCCCTGTCTCTCCTCTCTCTCTCTCTCTCTCTCTCTCTCTCCCCCTGTCTCTCCTCTCTCTATCGCTCCTTCTCTCCCTCTCTCCCCTGTCTCTCCTCTCTCTATCGCTCCTTCTCTCTCTCTCTCCCCCTGTCTCTCCTCTCTTCTATCGCACCTTCTCTCTCTCTCCCCTGTCTCTCCTCTCTCTATCGCTCCTTCTCTCTCTCTCTCTCCTCTCTCTCTCTCTCTCCCCCTGTCTCTCCTCTCTCTATCGCTCCTTCTCTCCCTCTCTCCCCCTGTCTCTCCTCTCTCTATCGCTCCTTCTCTCTCTCTCTCCCCCTGTCTCTCCTCTCTTTGTCGCACCTTCTCTCTCTCTCTCCCCCTGTCTCTCCTCTCTTTGTCGCACCTTCTCTCTCTTTCTCCCCCTCTCTCCTCTCTCTATCGCTCTTTCTCTCTCTCTCTCCCCGTCTCTCCTCTCTCTGTCGCATCTTCTCTCTCTCTCCCTGTCTCTCCTCTCTCTATCGCTCCTTCTCTCTCTCTCTCTCCCCTGTCTCTCCTCTCTCTATCGCTCCTTCTCTCCCTCTCTCCCCCTGTCTCTCCTCTCTCTATCGCTCCTTCTCTCCCTCTCTCCCCTGTCTCTCCTCTCTCTATCGCTCCTTCTCTCTCTCTCCCCCTGTCTCTCCTCTCTTTGTTGCACCTTCTCTCTCTCTCCCCCTGTCTCTCCTCTCTCTATCGCTCCTTCTCTCTCTCTCCCCCTGTCTCTCCTCTCTCTATCGCTCCTTCTCTCTCTCTCTATCGCTCCTTCTCTCTCTCTCTCCCTGTCTCTCCTCTCTCTGTCGCACCTTCTCTCTCTCTCTCCCTGTCTCTCCTCTCTCTATCGCTCCTTCTCTCTCTCTCTCCCCTCTCTCTATCGCTCCTTCTCTCTCTCTCCCCCCTGTCTCTCCTCTCTCTATCGCTCCTTCTCTCTCTCTCCCCCTGTCTCTCCTCTCTTTGTTGCACCTTCTCTCTCTCCCCCCTGTCTCTCCTCTCTCTATCGCTCCTTCTCTCTCTCTCCCCCTGTCTCTCCTCTCTCTATCGCTCCTTCTCTCTCTCCCCCTGTCTCTCCTCTCTTTGTCGCACCTTCTCTCTCTCTCCCCCCCTGTCTCTCCTCTCTCTCTCTCTGGTTATGACAGTCCATTGTTCCACTGTGTGTAATTGTTAAGACTACTCCCATCCCTGGATTCTACAATGACCAGTCTGCATGACGGCCGGAACCCCACATATTTCCTCCCAGATATAGTGAGGAGTAATACGTCTCTACCTCCCGTCCACCCCCACACTGACCTCCCCAGAGAGACGCAGTCAGTCAACTGGTACCTCACAATGTCAAAATGGATTTCACATAGCCTGTAAAGTTTATTCCAAATGATTTCTGAGGCTTGTGGTTATGGTAACTCAAGAAAATGATGTTATCTGTATTATTTAGAGCCAAGGAAAGTGCCTCTGGATTTGTATTTTGGGCATCTGTCATGTTCAGGGAGGAGACAGTGGTAGAGAGAATGTCACCAAGACGTGTCACACTGTACTGTCTTCGTATGGATCCGAGCACACAGACATGGCATGTGTCGTTTAGCAGTGCCCGTCACGTAGGCTAGCACGGCATTGACACCCTGTTAGGAATGAGTGACAGGGAGCAGAGCGGTCTGGGTGATAGACGATGGAGGAAGTTTACTTCAGCCCTTTGGCTAATGAGCATCCCTAGCTCTGACAAGCCACAAAAACACATGGTGTAGGAAGGAAGCCACAGCGCTTCAGAATGACACATAAACTAAGATGCAATTCTGGACTCACTGGTGTAGGGGGACTTTATTTACCCTCACCAGCCGCCTTATCTCATGAGCTTACATGAATGTTTACTGTATGGATATGTACCCTGACTATACCAAACATCAGGAACACCTTCCTAATATTGAGTTGCACCTCCCCCTTTTTTGCCCTGAGAACAGCCTCCCTTTGGGAGAAGGACTCTACAAGGTGTTCCACAGGGATGCTGGCCCGTGTTGACTCCAATGCTTCCCACAGCTGTGTCAAGTTGGCTGGATGTCTTTTGGGTGGTGGACCTTCTTGATACACACAGGAAACTGTTAAGCGTGAAAAACCCAGCAGTGTTACAGTTCTTGACACAAACCGGTGCAACTGGCACCTACTACCCATACCCTGTTCAAAAACTCTTAAATCTTTTGTCTTGCCCACACATACACAATCCATATCTCAATTGTCTCAAGGCTTAAAAATTGTTATGTAACCTGTCTCCTTCCTTACATCTACACTGATTGAAGTGGATTTAACAAGTGACATCAATAAGGTATTATAGCTTTCACCTGGTCAGTCTATGACATGGAAAGGTGTTCCTAATGCTTTGTATACTCAGTGTGTATGATACCACAGTGGTAATCAGTCTGGTAATCAGGAGGCTAGACTTTATTAGAGATCATTTAGCAACCGTACCCTTCTCTCTGCATACACACATTTCAAGGTACATCCCAGATTTTCTTAGCAGGTAAGTTGACTGAGAACACATTGTCATTTACAGCAACAACCTAGGGAACAGTTACATGGGAGACGGATGAATGAACTAATAGAACGCTGGGGATGATTAGATGGCCATAATTGTATGAGGGCCAGGAGACTGGGGTTGACTCCCCCACTCCTACAATAAGTGCCATGGGATCTTTAGTGACCACAGAGTCAGGAAATCCATTTTACTGTCCATCCGAAAGATGACACCCTACACAGGGTAATGTCCCCAAACACTGCATCGGGATCTTTTTTTTAAAACCAGAGGAAAGAGTGCTTTCTACTGGTCCTCCAACACCACTTCCAGCAGCATCTGGTCTCCCATCCAGGGACTGACCAGGACCAACCCTGCTTAGCTTCAGAAGCAAGCCAGCAGTGTGATGTAGGGTGGTGTGCTGCTGATGATTCAACATTTGAGACAGGGCTTAAGCCATAGGATGGGGTGTGTGGCTATGGAGCTTGCCAAGCCTTGCTTCCTGTCCAAGCTGGCCAATGGAGGGTCTAGAGGAGGGGATGAGAGGGTCAAGGGTTCAGGTGCAGTAGGGGTTCCACTGGAACAGCAGTGTTGGGGATGATCTTGAGTTAGGGATCAAATCAAATTGTATTTGTCACAGGTGCCGAATACAACGAGACATGTAAGACCTTACAGTAAGCCCTTCCCAACGATGCAGAAAATATAAACACAAGAGAAATCAAATAACATGACCAAGCGCAGCTATCCTCAGAGTTCTTATTTCTGTTACCAACCATCAGTGAAACTGCGACAGCATATTCCCACTAGCCTAATAGACATCTTTCCGTTGACATTCACAACTGATTAGGCCGTTATAAAGGTAAATTAACAGATGAAAAACTGTGAAAAATGTCTGCTCTCTTTTAATCCTCAAAGGTAATTCCCACTTGTACTTATTTAGCTTTTTCACAGTGAGTTCCTGAGGGCTTGTATTTTAAAGTGTTTCAGCTTTTCAGCCCTGTCTTCACACGCATGTCGCACACGTCAGCACCGTCCAGAGCTGCTTTGAAGAGTCAGAGAGAAAGAGAGGGAGAGAGAGAGAGAGAGACAGAGAGAGTGTGAGAAAGAGAGAGAGACAGAGAGAGAGAGAGAGAGAGAAAGAGAGAGAGAGAGAGAGAGAGAGAAAGAGAGAGAGAGAGAGAGAGAGAGAGAGAGAGAGAGAGAGAGAGAGAGAGAGAGAGAGAGAGAGAGAGAGAGAGAGAGAGAGAGAGAGAGAGAGAGAGAGAGAGAGAGAGAGAGAGAGAGAGAGAGAGAGAGAGAGAGAGAGAGAGAGAGAGAGAAAGAGAGATGGTGAGAGAGAGAGAGAGAGAGAGAGAGAGAGAGAGAGAGAGAGAGAGAGAGAGAGAGGGGAGAGAGAGAGAGAGAGAAAGAGAAAGAGAGAGAGAGAAAGAGAGAGAGAGAGAGAGAGAGAGAGAGAGAGAGAGAGAGAGAGAGAGAGAGAGAGAGAGAGAGAGAGAGAGAGAGAGAGAGAGAGAGAGAGAGAGGGGGAGAGAGAGGGAGAGAGAGAGAGAGAGAGAGTGTGAGAAAGAGAGAGAGAGAGAGAGAAAGAAAGAGACAGGGAAAGAGTGAGAAAGAGAGAAACAGAGAGTGTGAGAAAGAGAGAGACAGAGAAAGAGTGAGAAAGAGAGAGAGTGAGAGACAGAGAGAGAAAGAGTGAGAAAGAGAGAGAGTGAGAAAGAGAGAGAGAGAGAGTGAGAGACAGAGAGCGACAGAGAGAGAGAGAGAAAGAGAGAGAGCGACAGAGAGGGTGAGAAAGAGCGAGACCCCTTGGGGAAACACCAGAAGAACCTACATAAAGTCTTCAGTTCATCTCTCAAAATACCAATTTGTCACTGTAGATTTGGTGAGAAACAATTTGTATTCGGTTTCTGTCTCGTTTTCATTCCCCATGGTCCAACTTCGTCAAACCGGATAGCGTCACATTGAGCAGCACTTTGACGCTTGCTTAAAAGCTTCACTCTTTGAGGAACTGTGTGAAGGTTTAGTCAGAGTGGGAGCATGCCGTGTGGTTCTCCAAGCCATAACTTCAAGATCCGGTTAATCGCTAGCTCTTTATGGTTATTGATCTACCCCGACAAAAATATATTTTCAGGAATAATCGTTTCATAAATGTTTAACAACACATTTGTCGTCTGCCCATTTCTAATATACATATTTTTATCATACAAACATGTAGGGCTAATATTAACCAGCCCTTGTGTAACATTTAAACTCTTCCCCCTTGTGTAAACACTCCGCCTTTACTTTTCAACTGTTCCCCTTTGTGTTATCAGGCATAGTCTGTTTTCATTAGGCTCATTATCACCCTCATTATGCACCTATGAGCGAATTAGGAGAGGATCAATACCGACCCTGGATGCCCCTCACAGATAACCCAGGAAAGGACCAGATCATTACCAGCGCTTCCAAGCGGCTTCAAAGAGGATTTCTGCAGGCCACACCCACTGGGTTATGATGGGGATGACCCATTGTAAAGGTTTTGGCAAAGTTGATATTTCCGTTTCTGTGTATTCTGATTCTAGAATCCGATTGAGGGTTGGAAAAAGATGGTAACCCCAGGGCTGTTTGGAAGGATGGGATATTTACAGACACTTTTAGAACTACTGAGAGCCAGTGAAGATTTGTCATGCTGTCAGATTTAGCAGCTTTATGAACTGGAGTAGGAAAGCTAAGGGGGATTTGTGATGAATGTGAACTAAAAGGGGGGCGTACTGTATATGAACTGAAGGAGGGTTGTGGAGTTGTGTGTGGCATATTAACTGCCAGTGGGGTGGTTGAAATAATAAACATAGAAACAGAACCAGGTCCGTAGTTTTAACACATAAAGAGATAGACGAGAAGTGGTATCATAACAGCTGAGCTTGGATTTTATCTAGGGATTTTATCTAGGGATTTTATCTAGGGATTTTATCTAGGGATTTTATCTAGGGATTTTATCTAGGGATTTTATCTAGGGATTTTATCTAGGGATTTTATCTAGGATTTTATCTAGGGATTTTATCTTGGATTTTATCTAGGGATTTTATCTAGGGATTTTATCTAGGGATTTTATTTAGGGATTTTATCTTACATCAACCGAACTTTGACTACAGCCAGTGGATCCTAATGCGTTGTAAGGGGATTGACTGAGGTCTGTGGGTGTCCCTTCTATATGATGTCCTCCAACTCAGCTCCCACAGTGTAGAGTAGCGGGCTGAGGGATGACCTCTGTTAACTGCTGTGATCCCAGCCATTGACCAACTCTCTCTCCGCTTCCAAGCCCCAGCATGGAGTCAATGGATAATACTGCAGTCCAATCACACACATACACTCAAGTACACACACACACTCCTTTACACACACTCACACTCACACAAAACTCAAAATGTTATCTCAAGGACTGTCCATTCCATGCTGTGTGTTTTCTAGGAACCAGGCCAGGTTTGGTGAGAGGCTTTCCATGGCCGGAGCAGCTTCTGTAGTGTTTACCGGCCCAACAGTACTTACTGCCACTGTATACTCTCTGTTTAGGGCCAAATAGCATTCTAGTTTGCAGTTTTTTGTTAATTCTTTCCAATGTGTCAAGTAATTATCTTTTTTTCTCACAATTTGGTTTGGTCTAATTGTGTTGCTGTCCTTTCTCTTAATTTCTATCTTATTAATACCTGAGAAACCAACAGTGTGGACTGGACTCCCTAGCCAATCACTAGTCCTCCAGGACGTTTACTCTCCAGCTGGTGGCTTACATTTACATTTACATTTAGGTCATTTAGCAGACGCTCTTATCCAGAGCGACTGGCTTCTCTCGGGGACTGTTCTACTTCTCTCGGGGACTGTTCTACTTCTCTCGGGGACTGTTCAACTTCTCTCGGGGACTGTTCTACTACTCTCGGGGACTGTTCTACATCTCTTTGGGGACTGTTCTACATCTCTTGGGGACTGTTCTACTTCTCTCGGGGACTGTTCTACTTCTCTCGGGGACTGTTCTACTTCTCTCGGGGACTGTTCTACTTCTCTCGGGGACTGTTCTACTTCTCTCGGGGACTGTTCTACTTCTCTCGGGACTGTTCTACTTCTCTCGGGGACTGTTCTACTTCTCTTGGGGACTCTTCTACTTCTCTCGGGGACTCTTCTACTTCTCTCGGGGACTCTTCTACTTCTCTCGGGGACTGTTCTACTTCTCTCGTGGACTGTTCTACTTCTCTCGGGGACTGTTCTCCTTCTCTCGGGGACTGTTCTCCTTCTCTCGGGGACTGTTCTACTTCTCTCGGGGACTGTTCTCCTTCTCTCAGGGACTCTTCTACTTCTCTCGGGGACTGTTCTACTTCTCTCGGGGACTGTTCTCCTTCTCTCAGGGACTCTTCTACTTCTCTCTGGGACTCTTCTACTTCTCTCGGGGACTCTTCTACTTCTCTCGGGGACTCTTCTACTTCTCTCGGGGACTCTTCTACTTCTCTCGGGGACTGTTCTCCTTCTCTCGGGGACTGTTCTACTTCTCTCGGTGACTGTTCTACTTCTCTCGGGGACTGTTCTACTTCTCTCGGGGACTGTTCTACTTCTCTCGGGGACTGTTCTACTTCTCTCAGGGACTGTTCTACTTCTCTCGGGGACTGTTCCACTTCTCTCGTGGACTGTTCTACTTCTCTTAGGGACTGTTCCACTTCTCATGTCTATTAAGTCTCCCAGCCAAGTGGGCCACAGTCATTTATACAATCCATAAATAAATATATAAACTTCACTTACACACAACCAGCAGGTTTTGTGTAACTCTGTCAACAGCTGTTCTCTTCCATTTAGTCAAGCCTGCGATTATGCAATCATTTCACTTGCTGTAGCATCCCCTACCTTCCTTACTCTAGTTCTCTCCTGGAGGACTTCTCTCGCTCCCTTCCCCCCCTCCCTAACTCACTTCCAATCTTGCTCTCTCTCTCTCTCTCTCTCTCTCTCTCTCTGTTTTTATGTCCCCCTCTCTCTCCATCTCTCTCTCCTCATCTTTTTGGGTGATACTGGGTCAGCTGTGACATAGAAATGTAAAGCAGCAGGCTAATTTAAACTAAATGCATGCTCTTCAAGCGATCGCTGCCCGCACCTGCCCGTCCGTCCAGCATCACTACTCGATTCTGACTTAGAATATGTGGACAACTACAAATACCTAGGTGTCTGGTTAGACTGTAAACTCTCCTTCCAGACTCACATTAAACATCTCCAATTCAAAATTAAATCTAGAATCAGCTTCCAATTTCGCAAACAAGGCATCCTTCACTCATTCTGCCAAACCTACCCTCGTAAAAATGACCATCCTACCGATCCTCGACTTTGGCAATGTCATTGCCTCCAACAATCTACACAACAAATTGGATGCAGTCTATCAAGGTGCCATCCGTTTTGTCACCAAAGCCCCATATACTACCCACCACTGCAACCTGTACGCTCTCTTTGGCTGGCCTTTGCTTCATACTCGTCGCTAAACGCACTGGCTCCAGGTCATCTACAAGTCTTTGCTAGGTAAGGCCCCACCTTATCTCAGCTCACTGGTCATCATAGCAGCACCCATCCGTAGCACGCGCTCCAGCAGGTATATCTCACTGGTCACCCCCAAAGCCAATTCTTACTTTGGCCGCCTCTCCTTCCAGTTCTCTGCTGCCAATGACTGGAACGAACTGCAAAAATCACTTTGCACCCCAGTATCTCTACTACGCACATTGATCTTCTGCACATCCTACCATTCCAGTGTTTAATTGCTACATTGTAATTGCTTTACCACCATGGCCTATTTATTGCCTTACTTCTTATCCTACCTCATTTGCACAAGCTGTATATAGATTTTTCTACTGTATTATTGATTGTATGTTTGTTTATTCCATGTGTAGCTCTATGTTGTTGTATGTGTCGAACTGCTTTGCTTTATCTTGGCCAGGTCCAAGTTGCAAATGAGAACTTGTTCTCAACTAGCCTACCTGGTTAAATAAATAAAGGTGAAATCAGTTTAAATATATATATATATATATATATATATATATATATATATATATATATATATATATATATATATATATATATATATATATATATATATTGGCAGTGCTCTTTAGACAAGACCTATCTGACGTCCATGTTTCTGAGTAATATATCATGATGGCTGAAGGCTCCTGCAAGGTGCAGCCACTCATAATATATTTAGGTGAGAGACTGAGGAAGGCACTGTAGGCAACACATGGCAGTCTGAGCCTGCGTGTAACGATCGCCGTCCTCGTCTGGGGAGGAGTAGGAGAGATCGGACCAATATGCAGCGTGGTACGTGTCCATGTTCATTTATTCAACAGAGCACTCAACAAAATAACAAAGGAGAACGAAACTAAACAGTTCTGAAAGGTGACATACACTAAACAGAAAACATCCACCACAAAACACAGGTGGGAAAAGGCTACCTAAGTATGATTCTCAATCAGAGACAACGAACGACACCTGCCCCTGATTGAGAACCATACCAGGCCAAACACATAAACACAACCTAGAAAAACAAACATAGACTGCCCACCCCAACTCACGCCCTGACCAAACTAACACAAAGACAAAATAAAGGAACTAAGGTCAAAACGTGACACTTAGGGGGTACTGTATAAGCCAGCACACGACACTGATCCTCAACAGTGATGCTCATACATGCGAGCTATACTGCAGCGTTTAGGCTCTGACAAAACTTGTACACACCAGTCCACCTTTTATTTGCACATGATTTTGAAATTTAATGATGCTGGTTTACATCAACTAATGAATAATCAATATGAACATCCACGTTTTCTATTTCCATCTTATTTACCTATATTATTCGCTCTTCAAAATAAAAAAAATAACTGTCTCAAGCACCCTGTGAGCACCCTGTGGAAATGTCAGAGCACCCTGTGGTAATTACAGAGCATCCTGTGATAGTTACAGTGCACCCTGTGCCCTGTAAATACCCTGTGGTATTTAATGCTGTAGTAGTTTATGTGTCAGGGGGCTAGGGTCAGTTTGTTATATCTGGAGTACTTCTCCTGTCCAATTCCGTGTCCTGTGTGAATTTAAGTGTGCTCTCTCTAATTCTCTCTTTCTCTCTCGGAGGACGTGAGCCCAAGGACCATGCCTCAGGACTACCTGACATGATGACTCCTTGCTGTCCCCAGTCCATCTGGCTGTGCTGCTGCTCCAGTTTCAACTGTTCTGCCTTATTATTATTGTACCATGCTGGTCATTTATGAACATTTGAACATCTTGGCCATGTTTTGTTATAATCTCCACCTGGCACACCCAGAAGAGGACTGGCCACCCCACATAGCTTGGTTCCTCTCTAGGTTTCTTCCTAGGTTTTGGCCTTTCTAGGGAGTTTTTCCTAGCCACCGTGCTTCTACACCTGCATTGCTTGCTGTTTGGGGTTTTAGGCTGGGTTTCTGTACAGCACTTTGAGATATCATCTGATGTACGAAGGGCTATATAAATAAATTGGATTTGATCACCCTGTGTTAATTATAGTGCACCCTGTGGTAATTACGGAGCACCCTGTGTTAATTATAGTGCACCCTGAGGTATTTACAGAGCACCCTGTGGTAATTATAGTTCACCCTGTGGTAATTACATAGCACCCTGTGGTAATTACATAGCACCCTGTGGTAATTATAGTGCACCCTGTGGTAATTACATAGCACCCTGTGGTAATTATAGTTCACCCTGTGGTAATTACATAGCACCCTGTGGTAATTATAGTTCACCCTGTGGTAATTACATAGCACCCTGTGGTAATTATAGTGCACCCTGAGGTAATTACAGAGCACCCTGTGGTAATTATAGTTCACCCTGTGGTAATTATAGTGCACCCTGAGGTAATTACAGAGCACCATGTGGTAATTATAGTTCACCCTGTGGTAATTACATAGCACCCTGTGGTAATTATAGTGCACCCTGAGGTAATTACAGAGCACCCTGTGGTAATTATAGTTCACCCTGTGGTAATTACATAGCACCCTGCGGTAATTATAGTGCACCCTGAGGTAATTACAGAGCACCCTGTGGTAATTACAGACCACCCTGTGGTAATTACAGACCACCCTGTGGTAATTACAGAGCACCCTGTGGTAATTATAGTGCACCATGTGGTAATTACATAGCACCATGTGGTAATTACAGACCACCCTGTGGTAATTACAGAGCACCCTGTGGTAATTATAGTGCACCGTGTGGTAATTACAGAGCACCATGTGGTAATTACAGACCACCATGTGGTAATTACAGACCACCCTGTGGTAATTACAGACCACCTTTTGGTTATTACAAAGCATACTTTGGTAATTACAGACCACCCTTTGGTAATTACAGACCACCCTGTGGTAATTACAGAGCACCTTTTGGTTATTACAAAGAACACTTTGGTAATTACAAAGCACACTTTGGTAATTACAGTGCACCCTGTGGTAATTATAGTGCACCCTGGGGTAATTATAGTGCACCCTGGGGTAATTACAGAGCACCATGTGGTAATTACAGACCACCCTGTGGTAATTACAGAGCACCTTTTGGTTATTACAAAGCACACTTTGGTAATTACAGTGCACCCTGTGGTAATTACAGAGCCCCCTGTGGTAATTACAGAGCCCCCTGTGGTAATTACAGAGCACCTTGTGGTAAATTCAGAGCCCCCTGTGGTAATTACAGAGCACCTTGTGGTAAATTCAGAGGACCCTGTGGTAATTACAGAGTAGCCTGCAGTAATTACAGAGCACCCTGCAGAGTGTGTGTGTGTGTGTGTGTGTGTGTGTGTGTGTGTGTGTGTGTGTGTGTGTGTGTGTGTGTGTGTGTGTGTGTGTGTGTGTGTGTGTGTGTGTGTGTGTGTGTGTGTGTGTGTGTGTGTGTGTGTGTGTGTGTGTGTGTGTGTGTGTGTAGCCACTTTAGCTCCTCATTAAGATTCCCCTCCTCACACTACCTGCAGTACATATAGCAATGTGACTGGTAGGCTCATTTCCATAGCTGTCAGAACCTTGGCTCTCAGAGTGAGTCTCACACTGGATATAATTAGTGGGGTCCAAAATTATTTAGAAAATAGCATGTGGGGGGCAACACAATCAGTCTGTATGTATAGAGGTTGATAAAGTCTTTATAAAGTCTTGATAATTATCAACAGGTACAACTTGATAAAATGTCATAGACATAATGGCTCAACATTGTTACCTGTTTGTCCCTCTATTCTCTCTGCTCCTTCCACAGAAGACCGCTGTAAGATTGGGTATTCGTATGCAACATCACAGCCAAGCTCTTGGAAAAGAGACAGTCTTATTGAGCATCAGCTATTCTGCCAAAAACCAATACACAGACCCTGAAAAGAAAGCGAGTTGGTTGTGTCATTCTTTAGTTTAGAGGTCTCAAGGGACATCAGGTATGCATTAAATAATATTCTACTTTGATAGTGATAATCAAGTAATATAACTCAACTATTCACTTTCTTCAAGTGAAAGGCTGTATTTTAAAAAAATATATATATATATGTTTTTTGTTGTTGCCATGACTGAAGTAATACAATGACACCACCTAGTGGACACAAGTGGGGAAAAATAAATCAGAATGTGGAAAATTGAACCCGGAAATAAATGAATGACCTTTTCACGTGATCTGAAACACACGTGGGACCCGTTCTTTATTATACCTCCGTGCTTGAGACCGACATGCTTTCAGAAATCCAAAATGGCTGCGTGCAGTATTGAAGACTTGCTTGCTAAAGCTGAACAAGATGAGGCTGAAAAACTCAAAAGTATCACCGTTCAAAAAGAACTGGACCTCGAGTTTGACATCGGAAACTTGGTCGCATACGACAAGAACCGTATTGACATTCGACAGTTTCGTGAACAGAAGAAAGAGGATTTCCTGCGTTCGCTAGCTCGTGACAACACGCAGCTCCTGGTCAACGAGATATGGAAGCATCCAACTGAGAGAGTTGAGGAGGTGATCGTAGTCAAATTACCCGAGCCGACCACTCCACTGCCGAGAGAGAAGCCCCCGCCAAAGCCCAGGCCTCCAACCAAATGGGAGGAATTCGCCAAACTGAAGGGGATCCAAAAGAAGAAGAAAACTAACCTGGTATGGGACGATGTTGCCAAAGAGTGGAAGCGGCGTTGGGGCTACAAGCGTGTCAATGATGGCACAAAAGAGTGGCTGATTGAGGTTCCTGAAACGGCAGACCCTAACGAGGACCAATTCGCCAAACGCAACAAAGCAAAGAAGGAGAAGGTGGCAAAGAACGAGCTGCATCGCCTGAGGAACATAGCCAGGGCACAGAAAATCAAAGTACCAGGTGTTGGACTCACACCGACCGCCCAGCAATCCAAAACTGACCTGGCTAGAGCTGTCAATGTGGCCAAGTCATCCACCGCTTCCGCAGGTAAATTCCAAGACCGCTTACCTAAGGAGAAAGCTCCCAGAAACACCGGGAAGAAGAGGAAATTCCAGCCGGTCATTGGTAACTTTTCCAATGAAAAGCAGAGGCAGCTGGATCTGTTGAAAGTGCTGGACAGTAAGAAACCTCGTCTGGACGTCAACAAAGCTGTAAACAAACAAATGCGAGAGGATGACCGAGAGGAGTCTGCAGCCAAATTTAAGAAGGGGGGAAAGAAGGGACGCAAGGGTGGTAACTTCTCTGGAAAAGGAAAGGGTGGTGGTGGGAAGGGCAAAGGTAAAGGAAGAGCAGGGGGTAAGGGTCAAGGACCACCTAGTGGTAAAAAAGGAGCTGGGAAACCAGGGAAGCGCTAAGGAGGACCTTTTGGAACTTTGCATGTCATTCATAATAAGTGCCTTGTCTCAGATGTATCGGACTGCACAATATGAACTGACTACTTCATTATGTCTCCCACCTGCACTGTCATATTGCAGGGAGCGATTCCTGTTTGGTTTCCCCTTTATGCAGGTCAGGTGCAATAGGAGTGTAAGAGGGGAGTTGTCTTCTGTCCCATCATGCAAATTTCTAAATTGCTCAACCATGATGTGTGAAATGGAATACGCTCTTTATTTACCTCATCAGTCCTCAATTTGTTAGATTTGTCAATGCAATGTACAACTTTTTGCTACAGGGTTATGTTTGATATTTCAAATTAAAATCAACTTCCAAAATATATGCTGTGTTTAAGGTTTTCTAAGAATGTGGGGCACAGTGCATTGTTACTGCACACAATAGCAAGTGCACAACTTCCATGTGATGGCTACAGTAGGGCTGCCACTGGTCTGTAAACAACAAAACAAATATTTTAGGGACACTTTAAAGGATATGGGTCAACCAAGAAAAACCTGTCTCTCTGAAGGCTGCTATTTTTCTTTTTGTGCTTCACTGAATATTAGTCAATCATTCTGTAGATGTTCCCACTGCATGTGTATGACAGACTGGATGCGTACAACACTTGGGGGCAGAGAGGAGAGGGATGGGTGAACACAACTTTTCATTATGCTCCTGTAGAAAAGTGCTTAGGAATCCACAATTGTGGCTGCATATCAGTATGAATGTGCTCTAGTAGTAGACTGCCTCTCAGTCCCATCACTCCCTAAGGGCCAGATGGAATTGACTGAGGCCTGCCCAGAAATTATGTAAAATATTAACAAATACAATTGTACTGAATACAGACAATGCTGTAAAGTAGTTAATTGATACGAAAATGTTTCCTGGAATCAGATTAAGCCTATTCCTACACTAAAAAGCATTTGAATATACATTTAGGCACGAGTGGACAGTTTTATTTAACTAGGCAAGTCAGTAAAGAACAAATGCTTATTTAAAATGACAGCTAATTATGCGCCGCCCTATGGGACAACCAATCACGGCCGGTTGTGATACAGTCTGGAACTGAACCAGGGTCTGTAGTGATGCTTCTAGCACTGAGATGCAGTGCCTTAGACCGCTGTGCCAGTCGGGAGCCGAAAAGTTTTGCTGCCCCATGTGAGGATCATGGTCTGGGAAACTGACCCTGTAAGTAGTGTCATATGATGATATAAACAGCCTGTCTGTCTCTAATGCATTGCATGTAGACCTAATGACCAAGAATAGAAGTGATGTAATTGGACTTTCTTAGAAACATACAGTACAGGAGCTGGGCCTGCTTATCAGATTAACTGTGCTGTTGGTTATATAAAACTGGCTTTGGCCCCAGTGAGATAGGTGCCCTCTCAGGGCAGCTTTCCATTCACCTGGCCAGGACATTACACCTGGCCATACCAATCAAGGAGACCTAAACAGGGAAAAAACAACCACGTGAGCCTGGGATCTGAATGAATCAGCTGCTGCTGCAAGGCAAAATGTGAAACCAAATGATATTTTCAGTGAATATGAAATACTTACCTTGATTAGCAGCTCTTCATTATGCATAGCCAAAGTTATTTTCATAATGCATTACGTACTGTACATCTGGTCAAAATGACATCACATAACTATCCATGCAGAAATAGTGGAGCAAGCTGAATTGTACCCTATTCCCTCTGGGGAGTTCTTTCATCCAGAGCCTGATATGCCTGTACTCAAGCATCACTCGGCGATAGTCTAGGGCAGGGGTCCCCAATTCAATTAATCCGTGGTCCCATTTTTGCTTGAGCGGGTGGTTGGAACATAGTGTTAAATAGTATTTGACAAAAACATACTAATTTCAAACCTTTATTACATTGGGATCTGATCACGTACCTCTATGCGTGGGAATACTTGGGAGCAGATCTCCTAAATAAGAATCACTTTGAGCTGATTTCCTAGTGATTTTTCTGTCAATTATGTCTAACAACAAAAAATGTAGCTCAGAAAACTTTGGGGACAAATAAAATTATCCGCGGGGGGGTCACCTATTATAGAACTCATGGTCTAAGACAAGGTTTCCCAAACTGCACCTGGGGGCCCCAAGGACCGAGTTTGAGAAACCCTGGTCTAAGGGAACAAAGTCCTAAACGGTTTGTGTGCAAAACAAGGGAAAACTGAGGAGAGATTGAATTGAAGTTAGAGTTTAGTGTGTGCAACCTATAGGTACTTTAACACTAATACAAGACTAAGGAGGACAATGAGGTTAATCGTCTGTCGGATCAATTTACCAGGTTTGTCTTAACTTCTGCTCTGCTACTAAACTACACACCGCTATCACACACCACGTTTCCCCATTTGAAAGCAGAGCTCATTCTCAGCCCTTTTGGCTCCAGACAGGCAGCCATAGTCAGATCTATTTTCCCTCCCTATCAGGACAAATACACTGGAAATAGGCAAATCATGACGTGAGTTCTAGAGCTCTCCATTGTGAATGCAAGTGTTCTTTCATTTCTCTTGCATATCATGCCCAGAGACACAAATGGATCTCAGCACTAGATATACTTTTTAATGTCTACTCATTTGACCAAATTCAATGGAGAGTTGACTATTAATTTGCTCGTCTCATCAACTTTCTCAAGCAGTTACCCTTCCAAAAAACCTGATCGATTGCACTTGTCAATACAAGAACACACTGTAATTCTTACAATAGACAGATTGGGCACAGCGTTACAGATAGGGTTGTATATACAGTATCCACCACATTATTGCTCTTTCAGAGATGTGGTTGTTTTGTTTCTGACTGACTGCATAATCTCCCACATTTTTGATGGATGGTGTTTGACTGCTGTCACAAGCCAGCAGCAAAGCCCCTATGCACTGGGGAGGGAGGGGGTGAGGCAAAGGGTCTAACTAACCACCATCTGTTGACTGACTGGGCCATCTCCAGACCCACCCAGTCAAAACCCCATTCATCTCATGCCTATCCTGGCCACTGCTGGGACACACCACACACATCGTCATTGGTAAAAATCAATCAACCGCCCTGAAGTGAAATGATGAATTCTGTTGGGACAGGGAACCAAGGCATCAATCCCAGGCCACCTCGTGCCTGTAGCCAGATGGAGGGAGGACAATAGGCAAATGATTCAATCAAATCAAATATATTTATAAAGCCCTTTACACCAGCAGATGTCACAAAGTGCTTATGCAGAAACCCAGCCTAAAACCCCAAACATCAAGCAATGTATATGTAGAAGCACGGTGGCTAGGAAAAACTCCCTAGAAAGGCAGGAACATAGGAAGATATCTAGAGAGGAAGCAGGCTCTGAGGGGTGGCCAGTCCTTTTCTGGCTGTGCCGGGTGGAGATTATAAGAGTACATGACCAGATCGTTCTTCAAGGTGTTCAAACGTTCATAGATAACCAGCAAGGTCAAATAATAATCCCAGTGGTTGTAAAGGGTGCAGCAGGTAAACACCTCAGGTGTAAATGTCAGTTGGATTTTCATAGCCGATCATTCAAAGGTCGAGACAGCAGGTGCGGTAGAGAGAGAGAGAGAGAAAGAGGGGGAGAGAGAGAGGGTCGAAAACAGCAGGCCCGGAACAAGGTAGAACGTCTGACAAGGTAGAACGTCTGACAAGGTAGAACGTCTGACAAGGTAGAACCTCTGACAAGGTAGCATGTCCGATTACAGGATGACAAGTTGAAGTGGTCAAGCAATGTTTATAGATGGGTGTTCAGTGACATTCCACTATTAGTGCACACTGGGATTACTGAGTTAAATTAGAATATGATAGTAAATTATGTTTTGATGCACTTGTTCTGACTTCAAAATAAATGTCCAAATTAATTTTGAATTATATGATTTGCTAGAGACAAAAAATATGTAGTCAAGCACCATAATGTAGTCAAGCACCATAATGTAGTCAAGCACCCTAATGTAGTCAAGCACCATAATGTAGTCAAGCACCATAATGTAGTCAAGCACCATAATGTAGTCAAGCACCATAATGCAGTCAAGTACCATAATGCAGTCAAGCACCATAATGTAGTCAAGCACCATAATGTAGTCAAGCACCATAATGTAGTCAAGCACCATAATGCAGTCAAGCACCATAATGCAGTCAAGCACCATAATTCAGTCAAGCACCATAATGCAGTCAAGCACCATAATGTAGTCAAGCACCATAATGCAGTCAAGCACCATAATGCAGTCAAGCACCCTAATGTAGTCAAGCACCATAATGCAGTCAAGCACCATAATGCAGTCAAGCACCCTAATGTAGTCAAGCACCATAATGCAGTCAAGCACCATAATGCAGTCAAGCACCATAATGTAGTCAAGCACCATAATGCAGTCAAGCACCATAATGCAGTCAAGCACCATAATGCAGTCAAGCACCATAATGCAGTCAAGAACCATAATGTAGTCAAGCACCATAATGTAGTCAAGCACCATAATGTAGTCAAGCACCATAATGCAGTCAAGCACCCTAATGTAGTCAAGCACCCTAATGCAGTCAAGCACCATAATGTAGTCAAGCACCATAATGCAGTCAAGCACCATAATGCAGTCAAGCACCATAATGCAGTCAAGCACCATAATGCAGTCAAGCACCATAATGCAGTCAAGCACCATAATGTAGTCAAGCACCATAATGCAGTCAAGCACCATAATGCAGTCAAGCACCATAATGCAGTCAAGCACCATAATGCAGTCAAGCACCCTAATGTAGTCAAGCACCATAATGCAGTCAAGCACCATAATGCAGTCAAGCAACATAATGCAGTCAAGCACCCTAATGTAGTCAAGCACCATAATGTAGTCAAGCACCATAATGCAGTCAAGCACCATAATGTAGTCAAGCACCATAATGCAGTCAAGCACCCTAATGTAGTCAAGCACCATAATGTAGTCAAGCACCATAATGCAGTCAAGCACCCTAATGTAGTCAAGCACCATAATGCAGTCAAGCACCATCATGTAGTCAAGAACCGTAATGCAGTCAAGAACTATAATGTTGTCAAGAACTATAATGTAGTTAAGAACTATAATGTTGTCAAGAACTATAATGTTGTTAAGAACTATAATGTAGTTAAGAACCGTAATGCAGTCAAGCACCATCATGTAGTCAAGAACCGTAATGCAGTCAAGAACTATAATGTTGTCAAGAACTATAATGTAGTTAAGAACTATAATGTTGTTAAGAACTATAATGTAGTCAAGCACCATAATGCAGTCAAGCACCCTAATGTAGTCAAGCACCATAATGCAGTCAAGCACCATCATGTAGTCAAGAACCGTAATGCAGTCAAGAACTATAATGTTGTCAAGAACTATAATGTAGTTAAGAACTATAATGTTGTCAAGAACTATAATGTTGTTAAGAACTATAATGTAGTTAAGAACCGTAATGCAGTCAAGCACCATCATGTAGTCAAGAACCGTAATGCAGTCAAGAACTATAATGTTGTCAAGAACTATAATGTAGTTAAGAACTATAATGTTGTTAAGAACTATAATGTAGTCAAGAACCGTAATGCAGTCAAGCACCATCATGTAGTCAAGAACGTAATGCAGTCAAGAACTATAATGTTGTCAAGAACTATAATGTTGTTAAGAACTATAATGTTAAGAACTATAATGTAGTTAAGAACTATAATGTAGTTAAGAACTATAATGTAGTTAAGAACTATAATGTTGTTAAGAACTATAATGTAGTTAAGAACTATAATGTAGTCAAGAACCGTAATGCAGTCAAGCACCATCATGTAGTCAAGAACCGTAATGCAGTCAAGAACTATAATGTTGTCAAGAACTATAATGTAGTTAAGAACTATAATGTTGTCAAGAACTATAATGTTGTTAAGAACTATAATGTAGTTAAGAACTATAATGTAGTTAAGAACTATAATGTTGTTAAGAACTATAATATAGTTAAGAACTATAATGTTGTTAAGAACTATAATGTTGTTAAGAACTATAATGTAGTTAAGAACTATAATGTTGTTAAGAACTATAATGTAGTTAAGAACTATAATGTTGTTAAGAACTATAATGTAGTTAAGAACTATAATGTTGTTAAGAACTATAATGTTGTTAAGAACTATAATGTAGTTAAGAACTATAATGTTGTCAAGAACCGTAATGCAGTCAAGCACCATCATGTAGTCAAGAACCGTAATGCAGTCAAGAACTATAATGTTGTCAAGAACTATAATGTTGTTAAGAACTATAATGTTGTTAAGAACTATAATGTAGTTAAGAACTATAATGTTGTTAAGAACTATAATGTAGTTAAGAACTATAATGTTGTTAAGTTAGTTAAGAACTATAATGTTGTGTTAAGAATAATGTAGTTAAGAACTATAATGTTGTTAAGAACTATAATGTAGTTAAGAACTATAATGTTGTTAAGAACTATAATGTAGTTAAGAACTATAATGTTGTTAAGAACTATAATGTTGTTAAGAACTATAATGTTGTTAAGAACTATAATGTAGTTAAGAACTATAATGTTGTTAAGAACTATAATAAGTAAGAACTATGTTAAGAACTATAATGTTGTTAAGAACTATAATGTTGTTAAGAACTATAATGTT
Source organism: Oncorhynchus gorbuscha (assembly GCF_021184085.1). NCBI lineage: Eukaryota > Metazoa > Chordata > Actinopteri > Salmoniformes > Salmonidae > Oncorhynchus > Oncorhynchus gorbuscha. Next base: position 17,550,743 of record NC_060179.1, read on the forward strand.
GTTAAGAACTATAATGTTGTTAAGAACTATAATGTTGTTAAGAACTATAATGTTGTTAAGAACTATAATGTTGTTAAGAACTATAATGTTGTTAAGAACTATAATGTAGTTAAGAACTATAATGTTGTTAAGAACTATAATGTTGTATAACTATAATGTTATAATGTTGTTAAGAACTATAATGTTGTTAAGTGTTAAGAACTATAATGTTGTTAAGAACTATAATGTAGTTAAGAACTATAATGTTGTTAAGAACTATAATGTTGTTAAGAACTATAATGTAGTTAAGAACTATAATGTTGTTAAGAACTATAATGTTGTTAAGAACTATAATGTTGTTAAGAACTATAATGTAGTTAAGAACTATAATGTTGTTAAGAACTATAATGTTGTTAAGAACTATAATGTTGTTAAGAACTATAATGTTGTTAAGAACTATAATGTTGTTAAGAACTATAATGTAGTTAAGTTGTTAAGAACTATAATGTTGTTAAGAACTATAATGTTGTTAAGAACTATAATGTAGTTAAGAACTATAATGTTGTTAAGAACTATAATGTTGTTAAGAACTATAATGTTGTTAAGAACTATAATGTTGTTAAGAACTATAATGTTGTTAAGAACTATAATGTTGTTAAGAACTATAATGTTGTTAAGAACTATAATGTTGTTAAGAACTATAATGTTGTTAAGAACTATAATGTTGTTAAGAACTATAATGTTGTTAAGAACTATAATGTTGTTGTTAAGAACTATAATAAGTTGTTAAGAACTATAATGTTGTTAAGAACTATAATGTTGTTAAGAACTATAATGTTGTTAAGAACTATAAAGTTGTTAAGAACTATAATGTTGTTAAGAACTATAATGTTGTTAAGAACTATAATGTAGTTAAGAACTATAATGTTGTTAAGAACTATAATGTTGTTAAGAACTATAATGTAGTTAAGAACTATAATGTTGTTAAGAACTATAATGTTGTTAAGAACTATAATGTTGTTAAGAACTATAATGTAGTTAAGAACTATAATGTTGTTAAGAACTATAATGTTGTTAAGAACTATAATGTTGTTAAGAACTATAATGTATACACAGATGATTGAAAGTCACTTTGGACATCTCCTAAATGGCATATATCTCCTTGGCACATTTTTCAGATGTACGTGGTATATTTTCAAAACTCTTAGTACAAATTCTAAACAGATAACACTTGTAATGCCTCCAATCTTATGTTCAGATCCTTAGACTGTGCATTCATTGGGGTTTCACATATCTTTCACCCGTGAGTCATTCATGCAAAAACAAAGTTTTCTGTGAAATACCATGAGAACATTTAGTTTAGTCCCCAATACATCAGATAGTGATATGAATACCATTTTAACTAACATTTCATCTAATAGCAAAAAATACAAGGTAGACTTTTTCAAAACAGTTATTTCTGTAAAGCATTCGGAAAGTATTCAGACCTGGACTTTTTATCCATTTTGTTACGTTACAGCCGTATCCTAAAATTGATTACATTAAATGTTTTCCTCATCAATCTACAACCAATATCCCATATGACAAAGCCAAAAAAAGTTTTTAGAAATGTTAGCAAATGTATTTAAAAAAAATGTCAAAATACCTTTTTTACATAGATATTCAGACCCTTTGCTATGAGACTCGAAATTGAGCTCAGGTGCATCCTGTTTCCATTAATCATCTTTGAGATGTTTCTACAACTTGGAGTCCACATGTGATGCATTCAATTGATTGGAGTCCACCTGTGATAAATTCAATTGATTGGACATGATTTGGAAAGACACACCTGTCTATATAAGGTCCCACAGTTGACAGTGCATGTCAGAGGAATTGTCCGTTGAGCTCCGAGACTGGACTGTGTCGAGGCACAGATCTGGGGAAGGGTACCAAAAAATGTCTGCAGCATTAAAGGTCCCGAAGAACACAGTAACCTCCATCATTCTTAAACGGAAGGAGTTTGGAACCACCAAAACTCTTCCAAGAGCTGGCCACCCGGCCAAACTGGGCAATTGCAGGAAAAGTTCCTTGTTCAGGGAGGTGACCAAGAACCCCAAGGTTTAAAAATAATGATTTAACCTGTCTCCTTCCCTTCATCTACACTGATTGAAGTGGATTTAACAAGTGACATCAATAAGGGATCATACACTACATGGCCATCAATTTGGTGGATTTTGGCTTCTTCAGCCACACCCATTGCTGACAGGTGTATAAAATCGAGCACACAGCCATGCAATCTCCATAGACAAACATTGGCAGTAGAATGGCCTGTACTGAAGAGCTCAGTGACTTTCAACGTGGCACCGTCATAGGATGCCATGTGTCAAAAAGTCAGTTAGTAAAAAATTGCCCTGGTCAACTGTAAGTGCTGTTATTGTGAAGTGGAAACGTCTAGGAGCAACAACGGTTCAGCCGCGAAGTGGTAGGCCACACAAGCTCACAGAACGGCATTGCAGAGTGCTGAAGCACATATCGTGTAAAAAATGGTCTGTCCTCGGTTGCAACACTCACTACCGAGTTCCAAACTGCCTCTGGAAGCAACATCGGCACAAGGGCTGTTCGTCGGGAGCTTCACGAAATGGGTTTCCATGGCCAAGCAGCCTAGACTAAAATCACCATGCGCAATGCCAAGCGTCAGCTGGAGTGGTGTAAAGCTTGCCACCATTGGACTCTGGAGCAGTGGAGACACATTCTCTGGTGTGATGAATCACGCTTCACCATCTAGCAGTCAGAAGGACGAGTTTGGCGGATTCCGGAAGACCTGCCCCAATGCAGGGGACCAACTGTAATGTTTGGGGGAGGAGGAATAATAGTCTGGGGCTGTTTTTTATGATTCAGGCCCCTTAGTTCCAGTGAAGGGAAATCTTAATGCTACAGCATACAATGACATTCTAGACAATTCTGTGCTTCCAACTTTGTGGCAACAGCTTGGGGAAGGCCCTTTCCTGTTTCAGCATGACAATGCCCCCATGCACAAAGCGAGGTCCATAAAGAAATTATTTGTCGAGGTCGGTGTGGACTTGACTGGCCTGTACAGAGCCCTGACCTCAACCCCATCGAACACCTTTGGAATGAATTGGACTGCCGACTGACTGCGAGCCAGGCCCAATCGCCCAACATAAGTACCCGACCTCACTATTGCTCTTGTGGCTGAATGGAAGCAAGTCCCTGCAGCAATGTTCCAACATCTAGTGGAATCTCTTCCCAGAAGAGTGGAGGCTGTCATATCAGCAAAGAGGGGACCAGCTCCATATTAATGCACATGATTTTGGAATGAGATGTTCGACGAGCAGGTGTCCACGTAGTTTTGGCCATGTAGTGTAACTATCACCTGGATTCACCTGGTCAGTCTGTCATGGAAAGAGCAGGTGTCTCTAACGTTTTGTACACTCGGAGTATATGACCTAGGCACTACATCATTTTGGTGCAGTAGTTATCAGTTTTGAGCAGATTGATGAAGTGATTGTTCATTGTATTGTTAACAAATTACAATAAAATCGTATCAAAAGTAAGTGAATACTGCCTTTTAAAAAGCAGATACTTATATTGGAATATGTATCTAAATTGGAAGAGTGATTTGGTGCAGCGAACAAGTGACTTTGTGAATTAGTTTGTTGTTCTCAGTCAATTGAAAGTGTGCTTAGAGTTTTCAAAAAGGTGTCATTTTGATGGTCTGTTTAGATTTCTTTGCTTAGAGTCGCGAAAATATGCCACATGCTTGTGAAAATGGCACCAAAGTGAAGAAAACTAGATGGAGATAATGCCCGAATAAATCTGCCAGTCACAATTTGCTTGAATGATATAGCGTATGTGTGTGTGTTTGTCTCTGCTTCACTTTGTTTGTGTTTCTGGATATATGCTTACGCTGGGGGTGTGTGTATGTCTGTTCCAGTAAGTGCTGCAGTGGATTAGTCACCTGGTTTATTTAAGGCAGAGAGAGGGTGCAGACACATCAGTGCATAACTGCCTAGTTGTACATAGTCAGTTAGTCAGTGTGTATGACTTAGGTCCTAAGTCATTCAGTCAGCATGCAGAGCAACATCTACAGGCAGCAGAATGAGCACTTTGAAGTCTTTACTACTGTCCTCTCCCCACAAGGTGAGTAGCACAGTAGCAAGTTAATGCTTACATCAATATGCATATATAGATATAGATATAGATATAGATATAGATATAGATATGTGTGTGTGTGTGTGTGTATATATCTTTATATGTATGTGTGTATCTGCAGTGGGCTAGATGGGAGAAGCTTGGCAAGGAAATACACCCTTCCGAAAAAAAGATGCTGCAATTACTGCATCCAAAGTACCACAGTTGACTGTAGTTACTGCACTGTTACTGCACTGTTACTGCACTGTTACTGCACTGTTACTGCACTGTTACTGCACTGTTACTGCACTGTTACTGCACTGTTACTGCACTGTTACTGCACTGTTACTGCACTGTTACTGCACTGTTACTGCAGTTTCAAAACTGCCATCTTATTTTGAAAGTGTGGTGCTTAACTTGTGTGTGTGCAGCACATTATTGTAATTATTAGCACATTATTGTAATTATTAGCACATTATTGTAATTATTAAGATTCATGATATTTACTTTTCAATGATGATTAAAATTCCATTCCATTTGATTTGTAATGTATCCTGCAGTTGTTTATTTTGCATACTGTATGGTCCTGGGTATTGATGGCAGACTGTATGGTCCTGGGTATTGATGGCAGACTGTATGGTCCTGGGTATTGATGGCAGACTGTATGGTCCTGGGCATTGATGGCAGACTGTATGGTCCTGGGCATTGATGGCAGACTGTATGGTCCTGGGCATTGATGGCAGACTGTATGGTCCTGGGCATTGATGGCAGACTGTATGGTCCTGGGCATTGATGGCAGACTGTATGGTCCTGGGCATTGATGGCAGACTGTATGGTCCTGGGCATTGATGGCAGACTGTATGGTCCTGGGTATTGATGGCAGACTGTATGGTCCTGTCCTGGGTATTGATGGCAGACTGTATGGTCCTGGGTATTGATGGCAGACTGTATGGTCCTGGGTATTGATGGCAGACTGTATGGTCCTGGGTATTGATGGCAGACTGTATGGTCCTGGGTATTGATGGCAGACTGTATGGTCCTGGGTATTGATGGCAGACTGTATGGTCCTGGGTATTGATGGCAGACTGTATGGTCCTGGGTATTGATGGCAGACTGTATGGTCCTGGGCATTGATGGCAGACTGTATGGTCCTGGGTATTGATGGCAGACTGTATGGTCCTGGGTATTGATGGCAGACTGTATGGTCCTGGGTATTGATGGCAGACTGTATGGTCCTGGGCATTGATGGCAGACTGTATGGTCCTGGGCATTGATGGCAGACTGTATGGTCCTGGGTATTGATGGCAGACTGTATGGTCCTGGGTATTGATGGCAGACTGAAATACATCTAGAATCATGTTGTTCTTTTTTCCACCAACTTTTCCTTCCCTGATGCTTTGCTATAGTTCTTTGTGATGGGAGCTATTTTTTGCTGATTCATCTCTCCTTGTTTACCAGTTCACCGTGGACGATGCCAATTCAGACAGGCAGAGGTTGACCAGGCAAGTTATTTTCCTGTTAATGCTCACTCTCAGATCATCAATATTTATTAACTATGTTGAATGAAAATATGCTTGGATGAATTCAACTTGTTGATACAATTGGTAGATTTGCTCCGCAATTCACCCTCATATCCCCTGGATTCTGTTCATGCAAAAGCATGAGACATCTAATGTAGATTGTTTTTGTGTCTCCAGCTACACTTGTCTGTAGAGACAATTGCATTAGTTAGTTCAAATTAGATGCTGTCTGTTATGTCATTCATTACCATGAGACTAAAGAGAACAGATCATGGAGAACAGCAGGTGATTGGGTTTCTTTTTAACTGTGAGCCAGGTAATCCATAGAGTTTTAGCCAGCCACCTAATCCTCTTCATTCATTCAGGCATAGACTCAATGTGAATCAGCTGCGGTAAAGGAATGAAACAATGGATTGGACATGTCATGTTATATGATATAAACTTACTGCAGAGACAAGCATATACGGTGACAGACATATGGAACACTGCTGCATGTGCTCAAATACTGCATCTGTCTTGTTACATATAAAATGTATTGAAGTTGCATTTCTCGATTAATCCACTAGATGATGGTAAAGCGCAGCTACAAGCCCCACTGGCCAGATGAGCTGGCGCTGACCCGGGGGGAGTTCATCCTGGTTCTGTGTAAAGATGATGAGGCCCGGTGGTTTGGGCGGCTGCAAAACGGACAGCAGGGATACTTCCCGGCCTCGCATGTTGTGGAGCTGAGCCACCAGGTTAGTGGCTAGTGGAAATTATCTTATGCTAGGCAAAAGCAACATTCCATCTCTTAGTGTAACAAGGCTCTATTTCTACTCTATTCTATTTATAGTCATCAATCAAGATTTTGATTAGTTAAATCAATCATGTTGGTGCTTGGCTGGAACAAAAGCCTGCATACACTCCTCGTATGCCCTTGCACTGCTCGCAAATATAAGATTGCCCACCCCTACTATTCATAAAGTATAGCTCTGCTGATTTACAGAAAAGTATGTCTGGTTAGAATAGCATACCTGAGTTTTTGACAGGACAGAGGGATAGCAATACAGAACAGTCCCAGCAGTATTCCCACCCTGTCATTGACACACCTCTGTGTTGTTAGGACGATGAGCCAGCTAAAGACGTCCACCGCTTAGCGAGACGGGGTTCAGCTCCGGCCACGTATGCAGGTGGTACTGGGTGAGAGCAGCGCGCCCAAAACACACAAACACAGATACACACTCAGAAAGACACAAACACACTATCCTCAATCAAACCCCCCTCCACAAGTGCATGTACACAACTCATACACACACCCCAGCAGCTGCTCCCCACACACACACACCCCTCACTGCCTCCACCTCCTCCAGTTCCCCTCCGCCCAGCGCACCCTGAACAGGTGGCCCCTCTCATCCCTCATTAGTTGACAAAGCACACAGATTACACCCCCCCACCCCTCCCTCCCTGATCAATTCCCACTCACTGCACTGCTGCTCCCTCACACACTGGACCACAGTGGGGGCTCACAGTCACAGACCTGTGTTCAGGGGAGTAGATGAGGGCTCCCTCTTTCCCTCAAAAAATATTGTGTTTCATAATGTCAAACAGTGGAACAGAACTGTCTGTATAATCTGACTGAAGTGCCCTCAGTGAACGTGGAAATGTAAACAGTAGTTGGATGTTGTTTTAGAGATGATCCAAGATTATACATCTTAGTTGTGCCGTGTGACTTAGGCCCCTCCTAATGTGTGTAGAGGTGAACGTAGCTCCTTGAGCTGCAACAGCCTGCACACGCACACACACACACACACACACACACACACACACACACACACACACACACACACACACACACACACACACACACACACACACACACACACACACACACACACACACACACACACACACACACACACCAGAGCGAGCCCCCTGAACAGCCCTGCGCTTGTCTTGTCTGCGCTGAGCGCTGGAATTTGGGTCAGCGGGAATAAACATGTCCTTTGTGTTTGTTGTGTCTTCTTTGTTCTTCAGCGCACTCAGGCTGCAGGCCCTCCGCAGAGCCAGCAGAGCAGCGGCAGGAGGGGGGCCTGAGGGGGCCGAGGGGGAGAGAGAGGGCCCCATCCTGATACTGAAGTCCCAGATCTCTCTCCCTAACAGGCTGCCCCAGCCCTTGCCCCAACCCCAGCCACAGGCACACAGCTCCCCAAGCTTCCTCCACAGGATCCTATCCAAGCACCGTCGGAGGAGTGATTGTCATGGGTCCAGCAACACGGGCTACATGGCCGACTAAGATGCTACGATGGACGGTGGTGTGTGGGGAGAGAAACAGGCACAAGAGGGGAAAGGAGGGAGGAGAGAGGAGGAGATTGGGTATAGCGAAAAGTGACTACATTTTGTGCCCACCCCCAATGGGGCCAGGTAGGGTTGCCATAGTTACATCACTAATGCTAGTCTATGACTGAACTGCTGGCTGCATCATTGGAGAGCTGGAGTGAGGGTAACTACTTCCCTGCCTCCTCTGTAAAGTGTTTAAGAAATATCAATGGTGTACCCTATAGACATTTTCCGGGATTAAGATGTGACATTAAGCAAGCCGTAAATTGAAGGGTTGAATAGCGGGATCAGATTTATGACTATATTTTATGAAGCTAACTGTGTTTACTTCAGCCAAATAATGTTCCATGAGTCTGCTTGAGCTTTCTGTTCCATGAGTCTGCCTGAGCTTTCTGTTCCATGAGTCTGCCTGAGCTTTCTGTTCCATGAGATGCTTGAGCTTTCTGTTCCATGAGTCTGCTTGAGCTTTCTGTTCCATGAGTCTGCCTGAGCGTTCTGTTCCATGAGTCTGCTTGAGCTTTCTGTTCCATGAGTCTGCTTGAGCTTTCTGTTCCATGAGTCTGCTTGAGCTTTCTGTTCCATGAGTCTGCTTGAGCTTTCTGTTCCATGAGTCTGCTTGAGCTTTCTGTTCCATGAGTCTGCCTGAGCGTTCTGTTCCATGAGTCTGCTTGAGCTTTCTGTTCCATGAGTCTGCCTGAGCTTTCTGTTCCATGAGTCTGCCTGAGCTTTCTGTTCCATGAGTCTGCCTGAGCTTTCTGTTCCATGAGTCTGCCTGAGCTTTCTGTTCCATGAGTCTGCTTGAGCTTTCTGTTCCATGTTGTCATCCATATTAGGCTGTATTCTCTGCAACTACGACGTTCCAGAGCAGCACTAAGTCATTGATATATTTCCTTTTGACTATAAATTGTTCAATTTAATTTGTGTTAAACCCAACATCAGCCAAGAATGTATTTTTCATAAAAAATAATCAAACCCATACTTGCGGCTGATATCCCTTAATTCTAGTTAGTAACATATTCCACTACAGCATTTACCACGGAAAGACTCTTCCATTCAACGGAGCTGAAAAAAGCCCTGCGAAGTGAGAGGATGTGTGATTGAGGCGTGTTGAAAGGCACTGCCAAAGGAAATGGCATCATTATTGTGAAGGTTGCCAAGGCAATGGTAAAACAGCTCTCTCTCTCTGGGCTCCACACAGTCTTCAGTGGTACCTCCCAGCATGGCCACGACTGGAGTACACTGTAGAATGTATCCTTTGAAAGGGCAACGCTGTGGAATGTATCCTTTGGAAGGACTAAAGCTCCAACTCTCTAATCCTAATCCTAACCTTGACCTCTATTAGATTTAGACACCACATCCACCAGCCCAGTGATGTGTCCATTGATAAACTTAGATCAGATCTATTCTAACAAGGACCATATCCCCGCCTGATATGTGGGATTATGGCGCTAGCAAGCAGTAATGCGAACTACGGGGAATGCTGGTTAAAAAGGTAAGCTTTTTATTTTTTAAACACCAAACCCAAAAGCCGTCCTGTAATTTATGACAAGTTGCATGGTCAGTCTGAACCTCTGTGTTGTTGAGATGGAAGCAGAAATAGTGTCTGAACAGTTTTCCAACATCTTGGTGTTCCCTCTCACATCTTCCTGATTTCTTAGTATGTGATATAGGATGTTTGATGCTGGAGTCCTGGCCGCCACAGCCATCTGCTGAGAAAGGCTTAGCGCCTCTGAGAGAGGAGCAGCTTTCCCCCTCTGACTGGCCTCTCCTCTCTCTACTCTCCTTCATCCATTCATTCATTCAATCAGTGCTTTAATTATCTCTAATCCAGGGTCACACTCTGCCTCTCTCTAACTCCTGGAATAAAGCCTTGCTATGTGGATTATTGTGGTTGACATCCAGTGGGGACAGTGACAGCTACACACAGAGTGACAGAGGCCCTACTCTCATAGAGGTTAGAGGCCCAGAGGGCTGGTGTGTGTGTAGAGGGGGGGGGGGGTTCACCTGCCTGACACCTGTTATTTCCCCTCCTCACCTGTGGAGCAGCAGATGCTATGCAGGAGAGTTCTGAGCCCTGCCCCACCCCCAGTGAACACAGTCTGTACCCCTCATACACTGTCTTCCATGCCCATTCAACCAGGAAACCTTGACTAAAAACACACACACACACACGTTACACCTCAGATACACCCAGAAAGAAACGCAAACCACACAGTCCAATGTATTGTATCACCCCTCATTGTGAATCTGTTGTTTGTTGCTAAAAGTGTAGTCAGGCAGCAGGCTCCTCTAGTATACCAGTTAGGTACCACTGTTCATTAGTGAGCCTGTTTAACCTCACAGCACTAACATACACAGGAGAACTGGAGACCTAGGACCTATTTACAGCAGAAAGGGACCAAAACACACACACACACAATTTGGTTTTCCCGCCTAAAGTGTCTCATCCCCTCAGTGGTGCTGTGTGTTCAGCAGGACACCAACAGGGTGCCTGCCAGATGACTGCCCTGTCAGTGCTATAATGGCTGCCATCTGCTGTCTGGCATACACAAAGGCTGGCAGTGGCAGTGTGTGTGTGTGTGTGTGTGTGTGTGTGTGTGTGTGTGTGTGTGTGTGTGTGTGTGTGTGTGTGTGTGTGTGTGTGTGTGTGTGTGTGTGTGTGTGTGTGTGTGTGTGTGTGTGTGTGTGTGTGTGTGTGTGTGTGTGTGTGTGTGTGTGTGTGTGTGTGTGTGTGTGTGTGTGTGTGTGTGTGTGTGTGTGTGTGTAGGGGAAATACGGGAGGGGGAGGGACCCTTTCTGTATTGAACACCAATTCACACAGCAAAGTTTGAGCACTGTACAACATAATGACTTGGAACAGTATATATATTTGAAGTAAAACATACTTCCCTAAAATCAATAAATGCTTTACCCATTGATTGATGTGCTACAGTACTACCGAAATAGATTCCTGTCAATACACCATATAGTACACACGTCTGTATAGTACACATGTCTGTGCTGATACCGAACAGGTGCACGTGTGACCAAGCTAAGTCAATAAGGAGTGCCCTGTGCAGGACCAAAACAATACACTCAGTAAACACAAGGCTTTACAGGCTGATGCCAACAACCAATTAAGAGGCAGTAAGCCTTTGACATGTCTCAAGCCAGTCCAGACCATCTGAAAGCAACAATAGCTCAAGTCCTGCCCAGACAAGAAACAGATTGATCTAGTGGATATTTGCGTGCGCGTTTGTCTGTACTGTTGATGCTGCCCCAGCAGAAGGCAAGTCGCCAGGCCTTGTGCCCCTCCTCTTGGGGGCAATTGAGTGAATGGGTCTGTAAAAGCAACAGGCCCTGGGGACAATAGCGCCCGGGGGCATTAAGTCACGGGTGACTGGGCGTCTTTAGGGCCAGCAGCTGACCCTGTGGAGAGGCCTCTTGTCCTGCCGGAGGGGGACTCGTGTCACAGACCCCAGGCCAAGCTGACAGCACACCGCCACACACACACGGAAGGGGGATTGTGTCCATGGTGAACCCAGGCCAAGCTGACACACACCACAGGCAACATATACACAGATACTGTTAATCTACTGCCATAAGGACCTGACAGGACTGGACAGGGAACAGAAAGAGTCCTTCCACTGGAGGGAACAGGGATAGAAGAAGGTATGTGGATGAGGTTTAACGTGAATAAGACTGCAGTGTTAAAGAGAGGTGCACCAAGATCATAACATCATATTGATGTTACATAACACAATGACAAAGAACCACAAACGCAATGCAATAACATTTTATTATTATTACATATTAAGTACATGGTTACAATGGCAGTTGGTGGGAATTCTATGGTACCTGGTTATGATTTCAGCAGAAAATACAGTAAACTTTGAAAATGACATAATAGAAGTGTTATGTCTGTAATTATTGTAGTTGTAGTAAAAACATGATCACTGAAAAGTTCAACGTATTGCTTATTGTTCATGCATGATTATGATAACAACTGCTACTATAAATATACTCAATTCCCTTATAACCTAGGGTTAGATGTCCAAGTGTTACGTACAAACATGTTACAAACAAAACATACTGAAGTCAAACCAACCGACAGAACAGAGAACAACCATATATCCATATTTACTGTAGCTGTTAGATGTCGGAAAACAAGAAAGTTCAGAAAGTGTGATTCTGTGGAGTTCAGAAAGTGTGGTTCTGTGGAGTTCAGAAAGTGTGGTTCTGTGGAGTTCAGAAAGCGTGGTTCTGTGGAGTTCAGAAAGTGTGGTTCTGTGGAGTTCAGAAAGTGTGGTTCTGTGGAGTTCAGAAAGTGTGGTTCTGTGGAGTTCAGAAAGTGTGGTTCTGTGGAGTTCAGAAAGTGTGGTTCTGTGGAGTTCAGAGAGGGTGAACATACATGACCTTTCCACTTAATCTCTCCTGAGGAGATTCCCTTCTTATTCTCAAACACACTTAATGCTGGATAATCCCCATTATAATCTAGATTCTAAACAGCTGGAAGACTGTCGGAACAAATGACACCCACCATCACCACAGGGAACATAGATACTCTGCTGCATCCCTATTGTTATAGAGGCAACCAATCAGAGCCATAGAAGACCGCATTGTCACATAAAGACGTAAAAGCTTCATCTTTCATTGTATGTTGAATATCTTGTGTTGGACTTGTAATTATTACTTATAAACAATGGATTTGAAACAGATCTGTCTTTACATCTGTATGTCAGTGTCTAATAGTCACATGTCGTGACGCATTCATCCAATGGCACTAGATTTAAATAAATGAAACAAACAAAACACACACAAACAAATGAACAAAACACTTAAACGATGAGAAAAGTGCAATTTGTCTATTAGAGGTTGGAGACGGAATCCTGCTACTACTATGGAGAATACAAAGAAACTCTGATCCCGGGGGAAACTGTTCTACCAATATCAACAGCTCGGTGATGTCACGATACAATGGTTATTAACTAAATCGGATAGTTAAAACAATGACTGAATGAAAGAGATTAGTGGTAGTGCATGTTCGCTTGTTATGTCTAATTCGTAGAAATGAGTTGAAAGGTAGCCCAATCCTTTTCTGATAGAAAGAAAATAGCATTATTTGATCATTTATTTTCCCATTTTTTTAAAAATAAATAAATGAGTAAACATTGAATAAATAGAACCTCAACTAAAATGCTTGCTTTAGCACACTGATGACATGAGCACTATGTGTCTGTACCAAACATGACAACTGGATTCTGATCTAGGTTCAGTGTGGTAGAACTGACCTTATAGGTCAAAGGGTTTCAGAAGGGTTTCAGACTGTCTGTCAGCAAAGGTACATTTCTCAATGGAAACTTTGTGTTCAATTTACACTTATATTAATATCTAAGTTTTAGAGAACAGATAATAAATAAGATAAGATAAAAACAAACAAATGAACAAAAAAGGTACCCTTCCATTTTGAGTTTCTTCGCAGTTTCAAGCTATGAAATACATTCAACAAAAGTCTCAATTTGAGACTGCTAAAGGGAAGTATGGCCTTGGAATGGAAACTTCATTGTACTATCCAGTTACCTCCTCAACACTGACTGTTTCTCTGCAGCCAACCCCTACTCAGTAGTGCAACACTGACGGTTTCTCTGCAGCCAACCCCTACTCAGTAGTGCAATACTGACTGTTTCTCTGCAGCCAACCCCTACTCAGTAGTGCAATACTGACTGTTTCTCTGCAGCCAACCCCTACTCAGTAGTGCAATACTGACTGTTTCTCTGCAGCCAACCCCTACTCAGTAGTGCAACACTGACTGTTTCTCTGCAGCCAACCCCTACTCAGTAGTGCAATACTGACTGTTTCTCTGCAGCCAACCCCTACTCAGTAGTGCAATACTGACTGTTTCTCTGCAGCCAACCCCTACTCAGTAGTGCAACACTGACTGTTTCTCTGCAGCCAACCCCTACTCAGTAGTGCAATACTGACTGTTTCTCTGCAGCCAACCCCTACTCAGTAGTGCAATACTGACTGTTTCTCTGCAGCCAACCCCTACTCAGTAGTGCAATACTGACTGTTTCTCTGCAGCCAACCCCTACTCAGTAGTGCAATACTGACTGTTTCTCTGCAGCCAACCCCTACTCAGTAGTGCACTACTGACAGCTCTCTCTCTCTCTCTCTCTCTCTCTCTCTCTCTCTCTCTCTCTCTCTCTCAAGACTTCATAACAACAGGTTTAGCAGTACAGGGTAGTTCTACAAACAAGCTGAATATACATATACATGTAATGTTACATCATAAAATGTATTTCTTCATTTTTGTTTAAAAAATATATTAACAATATGAAACTCATAAGCAGTCACTGCTACAGTAGTAATACAACAACTATTTCTACAGCTTTGCTACTTACTGTATGTGCAGGTTGTTCAGTTTTAACACATTATAAACTAGTGCAGGAAATTGAGTATTGTACAACCCTGTTACATGGCTCGGAGGTCAACGGCTGGTGGTATTCAAAAGACAAACAAAGCAATTTATGACAACCAAGCAGTGTGACCCAGAACAATGACAGTCTTACCTTTTCTGTAAAGTATTCTGTGGTACACTTGAGTGTTCAGTTACCGATCTTATCAATATACAAATGTCTAAATTATTTGAGTAGATCTACACCAGATTGTCTAAGTATGTTAAGAGTAGTGTGTGAGGACGTAGGTCTCAGAGCACAAGTGCCCTCGAGGTGCAGCCGGTGGACGTGTAGGTGCTACTCAGGTACTGCCGGGCCTGCTCTGTCATAATCCGCTGGTCCTCCGTCTTCCCATAAACCACTGCTTCCCACTGGTTGTTGACCTGCAGGAGAAGAAGAGAGGACTATTCTCAACGCATTAATCTATCCCCTTCTCACAACCAAGACCTTGATGCTCAATAAAAAAATGTTCACTGAAAAGTTGGCAGGTTTCTTTGACAAGGGACCAGCTGTACCTAATTTACTGTCCAATTTGGACGGACCTTTCCCCTCTCCCTATCATTATATATACATCGCCTGAGGAGAAATAATGTCAAGTTAGTATTTACTTAAATGTTGTTGTTTTTAAAAAGTTGTTTTTCTTCTACATACACCAGATAGGGGCAGTGAAATGTGATGTTTTATAATGAAATGTGCTGCTTTGTTTTTTAAAGGGTAGTTAGGAGTTACACCAAAGAGAGGTGTCTGTGTGTACCTGTCCAGGTGAATCGTGGTGGGAAATTCTGACCGAGGGGGGGTTCTTCCTCTTGCGGGGGCTGGGAAGGTGGCGCCGGGGGCCACAGGACCCCTCCTTCCCAGACGAGGGGTGGCAGGGGCGCTCCTCTCTGTCTCTCTCCGGGAGTGGGGTCATCAATAAGGAGCTGGTTAACAAACTCTCCTCTGGGACCTGGAGGGGAGCAAGGACGGGTAGACATTGATTAGTTGGTTGGTTGACTGATGAATTGATTGATTAGTTGGTTGGTTGACTGATTAGTCTGATTGATTATATCCCAGAACCCACCAGTGCGTTATTGAGCTGGTCCTGGTTAAGACAGTCTTTCCCCCAGGAGTCCAGCACCAGGGACTTACGCACCTTCCTGGCTGGGCCATCCACCTGGGAGGGTCAGGGACAAGGTTGTGGTTAGACTGGATAACAAGTCAAACAGAAGTCATGAAGAGTTTAGTTGTACATGGTTATATGAACACCTACATCATGTTTCCATGTCCTGAAGTCTGGTTGTGGTTCTCTGGTGAAGATGTCTGATCCTATCTCCTGCTTCAGCACCTCCCTGATATCTTCCTCCAGAAAGGCCAGGGGCTGGGGCTGAGATAGACACACACACATAACACACATTAATATGAGCACAGTAACAAAGTACACGCACTCATAACAACACACAGTGAATTATAAATACACACAGCTAGACCAACTTCACACTTACCACCATCTTTAGCGGCCCATGCATCTTCTCCTGGGCGGCCAGGGCGTTCTTAAATGGAGTAGGAGTTCTGGGAGTCGGAACCATTATGGTCTTGTGAATCTTAGGGGTCCTGAAACTGAGTGAGACAAAGAGAGATATTCTTACAACACCTGCCAAAATTATGAGATCAATACATCAAACACACACTGAATGAATCAAATGTGAAAATATGGAGGAACCTGTAACTCGCTTACCCCATGTTCTCTTTCTGGTGTTTGGGCGTGGTCTCTTTCTGGAAGGGTGTGTTGAGGAGATAGTTCTGGCCACAGACCGGGGTGGAGGTCAGAGCAGGGTTGTCCAGGCTCAGATGCTCTCCTCCTGATGTGTTGAAGAACTGGAGGAAGACATGATCACAACAGTTAGAGAGGGGACATAAGAAAGGGGGACTATAAAGAGAAGCTATACTGCCAGAGACAGATGCGTTGCACCATCATGCCCTAGCTTGAGCACATTTCTAGCATCTTGCCTGGGAGAGGGTGAAAGGGCGTGCTTTTGTGGGGGTGTTCTTGGGCGAGTTGATGCTGGGTGACTCTAAGAAGGACGCACGGCTCCTATCAGGGGACTGGTCCACCCTCTCTGTCCTCTTCCTCCTCCCCAGGGACAGCAGGCCTGGTCTGGGCACGTTGTTCGGGGTGTGGACTTTCCGCTGACCCATGGGGGCACAGTGCTTTGTTGAGATGTCGTTGGAGGGGTCAATGGTATACCTCATCCCCTCTGTGGTCCTCCCCTGGGGTACGTAGCTCCCCTGTGTTTGTTTTGGGGGGGTCGTCGGCTCAGACACGTCAAAGCTGGCCGCCTCGCTCCATGTCATAGGGTCCTGTAGAGCCAGACACATCTACAATGGATTTTCAAAACATTCATGCTCTGGGTCTGGTATATATAAACACACACAGCCATATACTGTACACACACATCTACACCGGGCCCTGCTCCACAAGGGGGAAAAAAGAGGGCTTAGCCCCGTCAGTTGAAACTTGTGCCATCTCAGTTTTAGTATTATGTCTCTATATAAAAATTATTGAGTGACAGGTTGGTGAAAAATCTGTATCTCCGCTGCGCTGTGTCAGCACAATGGACAGAACGCTGCGGTGTGTGTAGTGGGGCTATGGAAAGCACCTGGGGAGTTTAGGTTTGACTCCTTCAGGTTTATCGTTGAAGCTGCTTCACTCAACTCTGCCTCACGCCCCACCTCTACAGAGTTTAGTTAGCTTCTTAGCTAGCTGTAAAAACCGTTAGTGTTATTAGCCTTAGCCTATTTAGCAAGCTCTAACCAGGTAGTCAGCCACAAATGATATCAGAAATTGGCTTTTTAATTAATTTTTTTTAAACTTTATTTAACCAGGCAAGTCAGTTAAGAACACATTCTTATTTTCAATGACGGCCTGGGAACAGTGGGTTAACTGCCTGTTCAGGGGCAGAACGACAGATTTGTACCTTGTCAGCTCAGGGGTTTGAACTCGCAACCTTCCGGTTACTAGTCCAACGCTCTAACCACTAGGCTACGCTGCCGCCCCTTTGCCAAAGCACCCAGACAAAGCTAAAGAAGGAGAACGATGAGCAGCAGCATCAAACCACGAGGCCGCCGCCAAGCGGCAAAGCCTACACAGCCTTCTACAAGTGCCGCCAGGATAGCCTATTGGTTTTCATTGTAACCTATTGGTTGTCTTGGTAGCCTATTGGTTGTCGTGGCAGCCTATTGGTTTTCTTGGCAGCCTATTAGTTTTCTTGGTCTTGGTAGTCTATTGGTTTTCTTGGTAGCCTATTGGTTTTCTTGGTAGCCTATTGGTTTTCTTGGTAGCCTATTGTTTTTCTTGGTAGCCTATTGGTTTTATTGGTAGCCTATTGGTTTTCTTGGTAGCCTATTGGTTTTCTTGGTAGCCTATTGGTTTTCTTGGTAGCCTATTGGTTTTATTGGTAGCCTATTGGTTTTCTTGCTAGCCTATTGGTTTTCTTGGTCTTGGTAGTCTATTGGTTTTATTGGTAGCCTATTGGTTTTCTTGGTAGCCTATTGGTTTTATTGGTAGCCTATTGGTTTTCTTGGTAGCCTATTGGTTTTATTGGTAGCCTATTGGTTTTCTTGGTAGCCTATTGGTTTTCTTGGTAGCCTATTGGTTTTATTGGTAGCCTATTGGTTTTATTGGTAGCCTATTGGTTTTCTTGCTAGCCTATTGGTTTTTTTGGTCTTGCTAGCCTATTGGTTTTCTTGGTCTTGCTAGCCTATTGGTTTTCTTGGTCTTGGTAGTCTATTGGTTTTATTGGTAGCCTATTGGTTTTATTGGTAGCCTATTGGTTTTCTTGCTAGCCTATTGGTTTTCTTGGTAGCCTATTAGTTTTTGTGGTTGTAAAAGGAACTGTACTGTATTGGAAACATGTTTATGGTAGGCTGGCATTGCTTACGTGGGTGGAATTTGATCCACAGAAGTATATTGTGCCATATCACAATGTGTTTCTGAACTCATGAGCGCCATGATTTTCCATGTTTGAAGTGGCCCTATTGGTTAATGTATTTGGTGAGACAGCTGTGCATATGGCTGCATCTCACTGTAGGAGGCTGTGCATATGGCTGCATCTCACTGTAGGAGGCTGTGTTTTGGTTATTTGGGTCTCCATTTGCCTTTACTGTGCTTCTTTACATATATTTTATATATGAATGCATCCGCTCAGTGTTTGAGATCAATTGACACCCTTTACCATGGAGTGTTAGGATTTATTTTTAACTACAAAACCCTTACGCACCACTACACTTTATATACCAGGGTTGGCTGGTCTTCTCTAGTCACTCGTGGGCTTTATACTTTTATTTATAAAGCTATTTGATACAGCACAGCGGAGATTCAGATTTTGTGCTAACCTGTCACTCAATCATTTTTATAGACACAAAACTATTTATATATATACTTTATACTTTATATATACTTTGTTTACTGTGATATAAGCAGAATTCAATATAATTCCAATGAAAGAACCCGCCAAAATAGTCATCTTATCCTGGCTCTGATCCGCCCCCTAGTCACCTTATCCTGGCTCTGGGTCTGATCCGCCCCCTAGTCACCTTATCCTGGCTCTGATCCGCCCCCTAGTCATCTTATCCTGGCTCTGATCCGCCCCCTAGTCATCTTATCCTGGCTCTGATCCGCCCCCTAGTCACCTTATCCTGGCTCTGGGTGTGATCTGCCCCCTAGTCACCTGATCCTGGCTCTGGGTCTGATCTGCCCCCTAGTCACCTTATCCTGGCTCTGGGTCTGATCTGCCCCCTAGTCACCTTATCCTGGCTCTGGGTCTGATCTGCCCCCTAGTCATCTTATCCTGGCTCTGGGTCTGATCTGCCCCCTAATCACCTTATCCTGGCTCTGATCTGCCCCCTAATCACCTTATCCTGGCTCTGATCTGCCCTCTAGTCATCTTATCCTGGCTCTGGGTCTGATCTGCCCCCTAGTCACCTGATCCTGGCTCTGGGTCTGATCTGCCCCCTAGTCACCTTATCCTGGCTCTGGGTCTGATCTGCCCCCTAGTCACCTTATCCTGGCTCAGGGTCTGATCCGCCCCCTAGTCACCTTATCCTGGCTCTGGGTCTGATCTGCCCCCTAGTCACCTTATCCTGGCTCTGGGTCTGATCTGCCCCCTAGTCACCTTATCCTGGCTCTGGGTCTGATCCGCCCCCTAGTCACCTGATCCTGGCTCTGAGTCTGATCTGCCACCTAGTCACCTTATCCTGGCTCTGGGTCTGATCCGCCCCCTAGTCATCTTATCCTGGCTCTGGGTCTGATCTGCCCCCTAGTCACCTTATCCTGGCTCTGGGTCTGATCCGCCCCCTAGTCACCTGATCCTGGCTCTGAGTCTGATCTGCCACCTAGTCACCTTATCCTGGCTCTGGGTCTGATCCGCCCCCTAGTCACTTTATCCTGGCTCTGGGTCTGATCCGCCCCCTAGTCACCTGATCCTGGCTCTGGGTCTGATCTGCCCCCTAGTCACCTTATCCTGGCTCTGGGTCTGATCCGCCCCCTAGTCATCTTATCCTGGCTCTGGGTCTGATCCGCCCCCTAGTCACCTTATCTTGGCTCTGGGTCTGATCCGCCCCCTAGTCATCTTATCCTGGCTCTGGGTCTGATCCGCCCCCTATTCATCTTATCCTGGCTCTGGGTCTGATCCGCCCCCTAGTCACCTTATCCTGGCTCTGGGTCTGATCCGCCCCCTAGTCACCTTATCTTGGCACCGGGTCTGATCTAGACACTCACCGAGTCGATGAGCTCCATGGTCTCTGCGAACTCGGGGATGGTCTGCAGGGTGGAGAGCACAGAACTAGCCTCCACAGCCAGGAACTTACTGGGGGAGACATGGCGCTGAACCTGGTGCTGGCCCTCCTCTGCCAGCCTCCAGCCCCCCTCAGCCTGCTCCAATGGTGGCCCTTGGCCTTCCTCTGCCCCCCTCCAGACCCCCTCAGCCTGCTCCACTGGTGGCCCTTGGCCTTCCTCTGCCCCCCTCCAGCCTCCCTCAGCCTGCTCCACTGGTGGACCTTGGCCTTCCTCTGCCCCCCTCCAGCCTCCCTCACTCTGATCCTCCAGACTGCTGCTGCTGGTGGTCATGGTGTCATCTGACACACTGTCTGCCCAGCTGGAGTAATGCTCCACACTCTGAGAGAGAAGAGACTGCGGTTAGGGTGCTGCTGATGCTGGGGTTGGACACCAACCAGGTCAGTATGGCTGACTGGATTCGGAAAACTCCCAATGAAAGAAGTTATGACGATTCAAGGAAGTTCAATCAAGTTTAGACGACAAGGCAATGTAACGAAATTCATACCCAAAAGTGTCCCAACACCCAAACTTGTTCCCTCAGTCTAAAACGTCATTGAACCTCATTGAGAAGTCAGTGGTAGGCATGTGTTTTAACACACCAAGATATTTTATCATTTAAAATCTAAACCACTGACATCATCATAATAGTTTGTTCTGCAACGCAGGTTAAAATGAGATAAATGGATGGAGTGAATAAAAGAATGAAGAAAGGCAACGAGGGGGGGGGGGTTCTGCTATGGAAGCCACAGTGGTATTCAGGTGTCCTGTGTGAATCTAAGTGTGCGTTCTCTAATTCTCTCCTTCTCTCTTTCTTTCTCTCTCTCGGAGGACCTGAGCCCTAGGACCATGCCCCAGGACTACCTGACATGATGACTCCTTGCTGTCCCCAGTCCACCTGGCCATGCTGCTGCTCCAGTTTCAACTGGCCTGGGCCCTAGGACCATGTCCCAGGACTACCTGACATGAGGACTCCTTGCTGTCCCCAGTCCACCTGGCCATGCTCCTGCTCCAGTTTCAACTGACCTGAGCCCTAGGACCGTGCCCCAGGACTACCTGACATGATGGCTCCTTGCTGTCCCCAGTCCACCTGACTGTGCTGCTGCTCCAGTTAACTGTTCTGCCTTATTATTATTTGACCATGCTGGTCATTTATGAACATTTGAACATATTGGTCATGTTCTGTTATAATCTCTACCCGGCACAGCCAGAAGAGGACTGGCCACCCCACATAGCCCGGTTCCTCTCTAGGTTTCTTCCTAGGTTTTGGCCTTTCTAGGGAGTTTTTCCTAGCCACCGTGCTTTTACACCTGCATTGTTTGCTGTTTGGGGTTTTAGGCTGGGTTTCTGTACAGCACTTTGAGATATCAGCTGATGTACGAAGGGCTATATAAATAAATTTGATTTGATTTGGTGTGGTGAAAGAAGGGAAAAGGTTTAAAAAGAAGAAGAAAAAGGAGGAAACACATGTTTGGTTCCAAACCGCTGGCTGAAGTGACACCGTGCACTACTGCTGTGAGGAGCAGATAGGAGGCTGGAGGAAGTGACACCGTGCACTACTGCTGTGAGGAGCAGATAGGAGGCTGGAGGAAGTGACACCGTGCACTACTGCTGTGAGGAGCAGATAGGAGGCTGGAGGAAGTGACACCGTGCACTACTGCTGTGAGGAGCAGATAGGAGGCTGGAGGAAGTGACACCGTGCACTACTGCTGTGAGGAGCAGATAGGAGGCTGGATGAAGTGCGAGGAGGTTAATGGTGGCGGCCGCATGGCGAGATGGCAGGAAGCACTGAAAATGGAGATGGGAGGGGTAGAACTACGAAGCGTAACGGGAGTGTGGGGAGAGGGGTGAGATGGGTAGGCTACTATGACATCACTACAGCATAACTACAAGCTCAAGTGGACTAGGCTACATCATCACACACATACACACTGAGAGTGTGTCTTACACATGGGCCTCGGCACTGGGCCTGTCTCCGGACCTCGGTCTCTGCTGACATAAGCAGCAGCTCAAGCTCCTTAATTCTCTGCTCTTTGTCTGGATCATCATGGCAGGACGGCTGGAGTAAACACACACGGGAAGGAGAGGAGGAGTGGACGGAGGGAGTGAAGAAAAGGTCGGCAGGGAAAGAAGGAAGGAGAGAACAAATTTACTCACAAATTACTCATATCAGACTCAGGCTTACTCTGATTAACACCAAACCAAGACACAGAGAAGAAACAGAAATTCAGGCAGGTCATTTAGTGGTTTGATTCAGAGGGTGATTAATACAAAGTAGACTGAAGTTAGTACGGTGGAAAGATACAAAAAAGAGATGGTAAAGTGGACAGGATTGGAAGACACTTCTACTGATTTAGCTCCGTGCTTCAGTCCAAACCTTGAGCTTTTGAGTCAAACAACATACCGGACTCTTGGCCAGCTGTAAAGGACAGGTCACTCACCAATAAGTAGCTGGAGGAGTCTGGGAGGCTGTCCATCAGCTGGCCACAGTGAGGGCTATAGAGGTAACCCCCAAGCTACAACACACAGGAACATTAAACACGGATCCTTTCAATATGCCAATAAACCTTGTTTGAATGAAACGGAACAGAAATGTCTGAGAGGCCTCTCACCTGAGTTGGTCCAGCTATGCCCAGAGGGCTGTGCCCACCATGGGGGGTGTCTAGTTGGGGGACACAGGGTCTGTGGTGGCGTCGCTTCAACCCCCCATGCTCTGAGCTGAATCCCCTGCAGCCCTCCTGGAGGTAGCCCTCGTGCTCCACTTTCCTCCTCATGGTGGAGTTCCAGTGATTCTTGATGGAGTTGTCTGTCCTATAAGGGAGGTTGTTAAATTTTTAAAATTTATTTTACCAGGTAAGTTGACTGAGAACACATTCTCATTTGCAGCAACGACCTGGGGAATAGTTACAGGGGAGAGGAGGGGTATGAATGAGCCAATTGTAAACTGGGGATTATTAGGTGACCGTGATGGTTTGAGGGCCAGATTGGGAATTTAGCCAGGACACCAGGGTTAACACCCCTACTCTTACGATAAGTGCCATGGGATCTTTAATGACCTCAGAGAGTCAGGACACCTGTTTAACGTCCCATCCGAAAGACAGCACACTACACAGGGCAGTGTCAATATTGGGATATTAATATCAATATGGTCAATATTGGCAGTGGGATATTTTTTTTTAGACCAGAGTAAAGAGTGCCTCCTACTGGCCCTCCAACACCACTTCCAGCAGCATCTGGTCTCCCATCCAGGAACTGACCAGGACCAACCCTGCTTCAGAAGCAAGCCAGCAGTGGTATGCAGGGTGGTATGCTGCTGGCATACATTAAATACTAAATATTTTAGATCTGTCCAAAAACCTAACAAAACCTACGCTTTTGCCCTTAGCCTTACACCTTTGGTAATGGGACCAGATACTACTATACTAGGTGTAGAAAATATGAAGGAAAGCTGACCAGGAGAAGAAGGGAAGCCACTTTTACTCTATTGAGATGTAACACCCACTTTTACTCTATTGAGATGTAAACACCCACATTTACTCTATTGAGATATAACCACCCACATTTACTCTATTGAGATATAACCACCCACATTTACTCTATTGAGATATAACCACCCACGTTTACTCTATTGAGATGTAACCACCCACGTTTACTCTATTGAGATGTAACCACGCATGTTTACTATTTTGAGATGTAACCACCCACATTTACTATTTTGAGATGTACCCACCCACATTTACTCTATTGAGATGTAACCACCCATGTTTACTCTATTGAGATGTACCCACCCACGTTTACTATTTTGAGATGTACCCACCCAGATTTACCCTATTGAGATGTAACCACCCACTTTTACTCTATTGAGATGCAACCACCCACTTTTACTATTTTGAGATGAAACTACCCACTATTACTATTTTGAGATGCAACCACCCACTTTTACTATTTTGAGATGCAACCACCCACTTTTACTCTATTGAGATGCAACCACCCACTTTTACTCTATTGAGATGTAACCACCCACTTTTACTCGATTGAGATGTAACCACCCACCTTTACTCTATTGAGATGCAACCACCCACTTTTACTCTATTGAGATGCAACCACCCACTTTTACTCTATTGAGATGTAACCACCCACTAACTCAGGGAAAGAGATGTACGGTATATCATTCCGTTACCTTCCAGGCAACAGCTTGGAGATCTCGGCCCAGCGGTTGCCCAGGCGTTTGTGGGCCTGGTAGATGATGCTGTCCTCTTCCTGGGTCCAGGAGGACTTCTTCACCTCAGGGTTCAGATGGTTGTGCCAGCGCTCACGGCACTGCTTCCCGATCCGCCCCTGCAGGTGCTTGGCAATCACAGACCAGCGCTTGGGGCCATATTTATGAACCAGGTCAATCACCTATACACACAGGAGCAAAGAAGACAGGGACTTCTTACAATGCAATCCTCTGGACTTAAAAAATATGCATACTGCAGGGGTAGGCAACTTTCGGGGTGCCCGAAACATAATTCAAATAATTTGTACACTGCAAATTGACCACAACTAAGCCCAAAAAGTGATTGTATTTGAAAATAACAATAATTTCATACCTTAATAACATTGAGACATGATCACGTCTCTTTTTTTGTGTGTGGGAATACTTGGGAACATACAGGGAGGTGTGGGGGAATTGGAAATGGAAGGAATGCCTGTTCCCGACCCATTGCATACTTTATAGTATCTATTACTGGAGGGAATCACGCCGCCTGTTCCCGACCCCTGGCATACTGTATAGTATCTATTACTGCACGGAATCACACCGCCTGTTCCCGACCCCTGGCATACTGTATAGTATCTATTACGGAGGGAATCACGCAGCCTGTTCCCGACACCTAGCATACTGTATAGTATCTGTTTCACGGAATCAACCCCTGGCATACTGTATAGTATCTATTACTGGAGAGAATCATGCTGCCTGTTCCCGACCCATTGCATACGGTATAGTATCTATTACTGGAGGGAATCACGCCGCCTGTTCCCGACCCCTGGCATACTGTATAGTATCTTTTACTGGAGAGAATCATGCTGCCTGTTCCCGACCCATTGCATACTGTATAGTATCTATTACTGGAGGGAATCACGCCGCCTGTTCCCGACCCCTGGCATACTGTATAGTATCTATTACTGCAGAGAATCACGCAGCCTGTTCCCAACACCTAGCATACTGTATAGTATCTATTACTGGAAGGAATCATACCGCCTGTTCCCGACCCCTGGCATACTGTATAGTATCTATTACTGGAGGGAATCACCCCGCCTGTTCCCGACCCCTGGAATACTGTATAGTATCTATTACTGGAGGGAATCCCCCCGCCTGTTCCGACCCCTGGCATACTGTATAGTATCTATTACTGGTTCCCGACCCCTGGCATACTGAATCTATTACTGGAGGGAATCCCGCTGCCTGTTCCGACCCCTGGCATACTGTATAGTATCTATTACTGGAAGGAATCATGCTGCCTGTTCCCGACCCCTGGCATACTGTATAGTATCTATTACTGGAAGGAATCATGCCGCCTGTTCCCGACCCCTGGCATACTGTATAGTATCTATTACTGGAAGGAATCATGCCGCCTGTTCCCGACCCCTGGCATACTGTATAGTATCTATTACTGGAAGGAATCATGCCGCCTGTTCCCGACCCCTGGCATACTGTATAGTATCTATTACTGGAGGGAATCCCGCTGCCTGTTCCGACCCCTGGCATACTGTATAGTATCTATTACTGGAGGGAATCCCCCCGCCTGTTCCCGACCCCTGGCATACTGTATAGTATCTATTACTGGAGGGAATCCCGCTGCCTGTTCCGACCCCTGGCATACTGTATAGTATCTATTACTGGAGGGAATCCCCCCGCCTGTTCCGACCCCTGGCATACTGTATAGTATCTATTACTGGAGGGAATCCCCCCGCCTGTTCCGACCCCTGGCATACTGTATAGTATCTATTACTGGAGGGATAAATGCCATTACCGCACAAACAGAGGTGCCACATCGTCATTGGCAACACTAGAGAATGTCAAGAATGCAGCTGAAGAAGTAGAACTAGTTGCCACAACACTTCTGTCATGGAGCCAAACATGTCTTGTCATCTCTTAGCAGGCCTACACTACCCAGTGCTATTATCTTCCTGAATATCTTACTTCTAGCATGTCACTAAGGGCAAGCCAGAGCAATACTATCACTGGCGTGTTGTGATATGAGGCCTAGATGTTGGAGGAACAAAATATCAATCTTGACATTCCAGTAGGCGAGGCATCATGTAGTTCTATTTAAGGAATGTATTGTTCACCTTCCAACTATGTGAGATATGACCCTAAAGCCTGGCTGAGGAGGGGCTCAGGACCAGGGAAACTTGGAGAGCTTTGGTTGTTCTAAAGCATGAGGTAGTGAGTCGTATGCACAGCCAATGAAAACTACTGCAGGGTCTATGGGCTACAAACAGGGATAGAGAGTGGGAGAGGAACATGTGTACTGTATGTTCCTTTCAATGTTTCAGATTACAAAAAGGGCTGTGATGTTCATCCTGCAGCTTGTTTGTATTGTGTTATCAAGGAGCCGCTCCAATAAAATTCAGAACAATACATGTTCTCGCTAGCTCTTTATCTACTTCTTTTTCCACCCCAGGTTGGGGTAACTCCCATCTCCACTTACCTTCTGATCCTCCTCTTTTGTCCAGGGTCCTTTCACCAGCTCTGGGTTGAGCACCTTCTGCCAGCGGTGCTGACACTGGCCATCTGTCCTCCCCTGTGACAGACACAACGCAGAGCACAACACCTCATTAACACACAAACCCACCTGCAGCTGTCCCTCCCTGAGTTATCATATACACATACACACACTTGCTAATAACCCCACCTCACACAACACCTGTGAGTACTACAAATAACCCCACCTTACACAACACCTGTGAGTACTACCTTACAAACATAACCCTAATAACCTTACACAACACCTGTGAGTACCACTAATAACCCCACCTCACACAACACCACTAATAACCCGTGGCCTCCCGGGTGGCGCAGTGATTAAGGGCGCTGCACTGCACAACGTCCCCAGGCTCTATCGTAACCGGCCGCGACCGGGAGGTCCGTGGGGAAACGCACAATTGGCCTAGCGTCGTCCGGGTTAGGGAGGGCTTGGTCGGTAGGGATGTCCTTGTCTCATCGCGCACCAGCGACTCCTGTGGCGGGCCGGGCGCAGTGCGCGCTAACCAAGGTTGCCAGGTGCACGGTGTACCCTCCGACACATTGGTGCGGCTGGCTTCCGGGTTGGATGCGCACTGTGTGAAGAAGCAGTACGGCTGTTTGGGTTGTGTATCGGAGGACGCATGACTTTCAACCTTCGTCTCTCCCGAGCCTGTACAGGAGTTGTAGCGATGAGACAAGATAGTAGCTACTACAACAATTGGATACCACAAAATTGGGGAGAAAAAAAGGAGTAAAATACCAACAACAAAAAAACAATAACCCCACCTCACACAACACCTGTGAGTACCACTAATAACCCCACCTCACACAACACCTGTGAGTACCACTAATAACCTCACACAACACCTGTGAGTACCACTAATAACCCCACCTCACACAACACCTGTGAGTACCACTAATAACCCCACCTCACACAACACCTGTGAGTACCACTAATAACCTCACACAACACCTGTGAGTACCACTAATAACCCCACCTCACACAACACCTGTGAGTACCACTAATAACCCCACCTCACACAAAACCTGTGAGTACCACTAATAACCCCACCTCACACAACACCTGTGAGTACCACTAATAACCTGTGAGTACCACTAATAACCCCACCTCACACAACACCTGTGAGTACCACTAATAACCCCACCTCACACAACACCTGTGAGTACCACTAATAACCCCACCTCACACAACACCTGTGAGTACCACTAATAACCCCACCTCACACAACACCGGTGAGTACCACTAATAACCCCACCTCACACAACACCTGTGAGTACCACAACACCTGTGAGTACCAATAACCCCACCTCACACAACACCGGTGAGTACCACTAATAACCCCACCTCACACAACATCGGTGAGAGTCACTTGTCTTATCCAGATAATAAAATGTTATTCATCACAAGCTTCCTGTGTGGACTAACAGTGAAATGCTTCATTGTGGGCCCCTCCCAACAGCAAGCGTACAGCATGCAGAGTGAAAGAAAAGGAATACCTAGGATAGGATAAGTATTCCCTCTCACCCCCCCTTTAAGATTTAGATGCACTATTGTAAAGTGACTGTTCCACTGGATGTCATAAGGTGAATGCACCAATTTGTAAGTCGCTCTGGATAAGAGCATCTGCTAAATGACTTAAATGTAAATGTAAATGTAAAATAGAGAAATAATAGAAAAGTAAATCACGTAATAATAAAAGTAATAATAGATACATAATGAGTAATGATAACTTGGCAATATACAAGAGGTACCAGTACTGAGTCAATGTGCAGGGGTACGAGGTAATTGAGGTAAATACGTACATATACTAGGAATAAAGTGACAGATGGTTAAACAGTAGCAGCAGCATATGTGATGAGTCAAAAATGTTTGCGCAAAAGGTCCATGCAGATAGTCCGGGTAGCTATTTGGTTAACTATTTAACTAACTATTTAGCCGTCTTTGCATAGGTACCGCTTGCTGTGCGGTAGCAGAGAAAACAGTCTATGTTTTGTCAGCTTGGAGTCTTTGACCATTTTTAGGGCCTTCCTCTGATACTGCCTGGTATAGAGGTTCTGGATGGCAGGGAGCTCAGCCCAAGTGATGTACTGGGCCGTACACACTACACTCTGTAGCGCCTTGTGATCGGATGCCAGTAAGTTGCCATAGCAAGCGGTGATGCAGCCAGTCAAGATGCTCTCAATGATGCAACTGTAGAACATTTTGAGGATCTGAGGGCCCATGCCAAATCTTTTCAGCCTCCTGAGAGGAAAGAGGCGTTGTCATGTCTTCTTCACGACTGTGTTGGTGTGTTTGGACCATGATAGGTCCTTAGTGATGTGGACCTGGTCCACTACAGCCCCGTCGATGTGAATGGGGGCGTGCTCGGCCCTTCGTTTCCTGTAGTCCACGATCAGCTCCTTTGTCTTGCTGACGTTGAGGGAGAGGTTGTTGTCCTGGCACCACACTGCCAGGTCTCTGATCTCCTCCCGATAGGCTGTCTCATCGTCGTCAGTGATCAGGCGTACCACCGTAGTTTTGTCAGCAAACTTATGATGGTGTTGGATTTGTGCGCGACCACACAGTTGTAGGTGAACAGGGAGTACAGGAAGGGACTAAGCATGTACCCCTAAGGGGCCCCCGTGTTAAGGGTCAGTGTGGAGGATGTGTTGTTGCCTACCCTCACCACTTGGCGGCGGCACATCAGGAAGTCCAGGATCCAGTTGCAGAGGGAGGCGTTCAGTCTTAGGGTCCTTAGCTTAGTGATCAGCTTGGAGGGCACTATGGTGTTGAACGCTGAGCTGTAGACAATGAACAGCATTCTCACATAGATGTTCCTTTTGTCCAGGTGGGAAAGGGCAGTGTGGAGTGATAAAGATATTGCGTCATCCAGGAAGTCTGGGATGATGGTGTTGATGTGCGCCATGACCAGCCTCTCAAAGCATTTCATGGCTACAGATGTGAGTGCTAAAGGGAAATAGTAATTTAGACAGGGACTATGGTCGTCTGCTTGAAACATGTAGGTACTACAGACTGGGTCAGGGAGAGGTTGAAAACGTCAGTGAAGACACTTGCCAGCTGGTCTGCACATGCTCTGAGTATGCGTCTTGGTAATCCATCTTGCCCTGCGGGCTTGTGAATGTTAACCTGTTTGAAGGTCTTACTCACATCGGCCACGGAGAGCATGGTCACACAGCCGTCCGGAACAGCTGGTGCTCTCATGCATGTTTCAGTGCTCCTTGCCTTGAAGTGAGCATAGAAGGCATTTAGCTCATCAGGTAGGCTTGTGTCACTGGGCAGCTTGCGGCTGAGTTTCCCTTTGTTATCCATGATAGTTTGCAAGCCCTGCCACAGCTGATGAGCGTGAGAGCTGGTGTAGTAGGATTCGATCTTAGTCCTGTATTGACGCTCTGCCTGTTTGATGGTTCAATCAGAGGCTGTAGTGGGATTTCTTATAAACGGCCGGGTTAGTGCCCCACTCCTTCAAAGCGGCAGCTATAGCCTTTAGCTCAGTGCGGATGTTGCCTGTAATCCATGGCTTCTGGTTGGGATATGCACGTACAGTCACTGTAGGGTCGACGTCGTCGATGCACTTATTAATGAAACCGGTAACTGATATGGTAAACTCCTCAATACCACCAGATGAATCCCAGAAAATATTCCAATCTGTGATAGCGAAACAGTCCTGCAGCTTAACACACAATTCATCGGACCACTTCCGTATTGAGCGGGTCACAGGTACTTACTGTTTGAGGAGTTTTTGCTTGTAAGCGGGAATCAGGAGGATAGAGTTATGGTCAGATTTGCCAAATGGAGGGCGAGAGAGAGAGGTATGTGTGTGGAGTAAAGGTCCATTTTTTTCACCTCTAGTTGCACAGGTGATGTTGGTAGAAATGAGGTAAAACAGATGACAGTTTTCCTGCATTTCCCCCCATTGCTATAACATATCATCAATACACGTATATAGACATGATTTTTGTTAGTGTGTTACGATGCTTATTACAGAAAGCTTTGTATTTTAACACCATGTTCTAACAGTGTGTAATGATTAAGGGGAAAAATGTTTTACTTACTTGAAAATGATTAGCTACTAATTTCCAGGAGTCTGCTCCATGCTGCTCCACTAACTTCTTCAGCCTCTCGTCCTGCAGCGAGAAGGGGGGTGGAGGGGGGGTCAGAGAGAGAGACAGTCAGGAGCCAACCTTCCTGAGACACTCCCTTCATCCTCAGTGCTTCCATAAGGTAAACGCCCTTTACACTTTTTTTTAGCAGGGGACACAATAGGGCTTCCTACATATCATGCCATAGAAAAGCAGCAGATTGCTGCAGACAATACATTTATAAACAAGCAGACTGTTGGACCACAGCACACTTTCATGCACATGCTATTCTCAATCCATTTGAACACTAAAACAATGCAAGACAGGTCCAATAAATAATGGTTCAACAGTGAGCGCAATAAAATAACTAGCACACTTGACCAAACTGGCCCGCTCATATGCCTTATAGAATTAGCCCACCTCATCGCGAGACCATTTGCCTTTGCACAGTATCTTCTTGTCTTTGCTCTTGTCCTTACTCTCAGGATCTGTGGAGTGTAGATCTTCATCCTCAGACTCACTGAAAAGGAGAGATGGAGAGGTAGAGGAAAAAGAGAGAGAGAGAGATACTCTTTATTTATTGCTCTCTTTACATTTCATTATAGTCCATCACTAATCAACACAGCCACTTAAGTAAAACAAGAGCATTGACATAATCATGACACAATTTTACAGGGTGGACTCCGAACTAGTGACATCAATAAAACATAAAAAGACACAAGCAGGAACAATACATCATTCATGCACCAACTGAGTCACATACAGCGCCAACCCACTGATAGCCAATTACAAATAACCGTCCAATTTCAAACGGAATCAGAAGTCAATGGATCGAGCAGGCAGTCATTCATGGTGAAGCAGGATTGGCAGTAGTCTCAGTCTCAGTACGTGGCGTGCAGAGACGGAAACAGAGTTGAGACTCATATTAAACAGAACATTCCTGACCATAATTAGAGTAGCCTAGCCGTCCCTTGTTCCCTGCTAGATGAGGCATTATGATGCCAACCCTGACTGTGGCAGACTGCCTCTATACCTAGGTGGTAAAAGGGTAAAAGCTAGTCTTATTGGGTATAGTGAAACAACTGTTGCCTTTTTGGGGGAAAATTCACCTTCACACAACTGTCCCTTTTTGCCTCGAATGTTGATTTTAGGAAAATAGGGCCAACTTAAACACCTATAACTCACAATCTATAAGATTTAATCAAGACAGCAAAAAGCTGTAATAGTGGACACAGCTTTCCCTTCTCCAATGTGAAACTCTGCCACCAGAGAAAGTAGTTGTGCACACTTAGCTCTGTCCATAGAAATGTCTTGTTGCTGGGCAACACTTCCTTCATGGCGTCACGTTGTGCCAGGGGTAGAACATCTAATAAACAGACAGGGAGGAGGGTTGAGGACAGTGGTTACCCAGAGTAATCACAGAGCAAGTTCACACTGACACTGTTCCAACGGCTGAGACGCACCAGAACCAGAGCTATGTAATTAATCTACACCACAGCTGTCAACAGAGACATACTGAGCTATTGGTCTCATTGCATTCCAGATATTGTCAAATAAGAGTCTGAAGTTAGATACTATCACAGCACAGTAACATAATATGGGCCTACATGCAATTGACTGATTCCAAGGCCAGCCACAGCCCCATACAATCCCAGAGACTGAAGGACAGGGGCTGCATTCAGAAGAGCACAATGTGGTGTGAACGTTTAGATATACAGTACCAGTCAAAAGTTTGGACACACCCACTCATTCAGGGGGTTTTCTTCATTTTTTACTATTTTCTACATGGTAGAATAATAGTAAAGATATCAAAACTACGAAATAACACATATGGAATCATGTAGTAACCGAAAGGGCGGCAGAGTAGCCTAGTGGTTAGAGTGGTGGACTAGTAACCGAGCTGTCGTTCTGCCCCTGAACAGGCAGTTAACCCACTGTTCCTAGGCCGTCATTGAAAACAGGAATTTGTTCTTAACTGACTTGCCTAGTTAAATAAAGAAAAAATAAAGTGTTAAACAAATCAAACAATATTTGAGATTCATCAAAGTAGCCACCCTTTGCCTTGATGGCAGCTTTGCACACTCTTTGCATTCTCTCAACCAGCTTCACCTGGAATGTTTTTGCAACAGTCTTGAAGGAGCCCTCGAGGGGTGTTGGGTCATTGTCCTGTTGAAAAACAAATGATAGTCCCACTAAATGCAAACCAGATGGGATGGCATATCGCTGCATAACGCTGTGGTAGCCATGCTGGTTAAGTGTGCCTTGAATTCTAAATAAATCACTGACAGTGTCACCAGCAAAGCACCTCCTCCTCCATAATTCACGGTGGGAACCACACATGCTGAGAACATCCGTTCACCTACTCTGCGTTTCACAAAGACATGAAGAACCAAAAATCTCAAATTTGGACTCATCAGACCAAAGGACAGATTTACACTGGTCTAATGTCCATTGCTCGTGTTTCTTGGCCTAAGCAAGTCTCTACTTCTTATTGGTCCTTTACTAGTGGTTTCTTTGCAGCAATTCGACCATGAACAGTTGATGTTGAGATGTGTCTGTTACTTGAGCTCTATGAAGCATTTATTTGGGCTGCAATTTGAGGCTGGTAACTCTAATGAACGTATCCTCTGCAGCAGAGGTCTTCCTTCCCTGTGGCGGTCCTCATAAGAGCCAGTTTCATCATTGCGCTTGATGGTTTTTGCAACTACACTTGAAGAAACTTTCAAAATTCTTGAAATGTTCCGCATTGACTGACCTTCATGTCTTAAAGTAATGATGGACTCTCGTTTTTCTTTGCTTATTTGAGCTGTTCTTGCCATAATATGGACTTGGGCTATCTTCTGTATACTCCCTTACCTTGTCACAACACAAGTGACTGGCTCAAACGCATTAAGGAGGAAAGAAATTCCACAAATTAACTTTAAACAAGACACACCTATTAATTGAAATGCATTCCAGGTGACTACCTCATGAATCTGGTTGAGAAAATGCCAAGTGTGCAAAGCTGTCATCACAACACAGGGTGGCTATTTTGAAGAATCTTAAATATAAAATATATTTTGATTTGTTTAACACTTTTTTTGGTTACTACATGATTCCATATGTTATTTCATAGTTATGTTGGCTTCACTATTATTCTACAATGTAGAAAATAGTAAAAAATAAAGAAAAACCCTTGAGTGGGTGTGTCCAAACTTTTGACTGGTACTGTAAATATATTTTGTAGGATTAACATGCATCTCGTACATGTAAAATAAGGAATTTAATCTCTGTTCATTGCATTTTTTTCACATTCAGCCTGATGCCATCCTCCTGGTTTCGATGAAATGTTGGGTGGATTTACAGCAGTCTTTCTCCCCTCTCTAAAGAAGGTCAAAGTTCCTAAATATGGCTCTGTTGTTTTTGTCTCTGAAATGCACACTCACATGCGCCACCAGCACAGCAGATGCACACACACACACACACACACAAACACATTCAAACACCCTAACATGTACACATGCTGTACACATTCGAACACACACACTGTGGTGAGGAAAACAAGGCCTCCCACAGGTTTCCAGTACTGGCCTGTGATGAAAGAGCTTCTTCAGTGGTGACTGGGACATGCCAATTGAATTTCAGCATAATTCCCTCACTACAGGAAAGAGAGAGGTGGAAGTGGGTCTGAGCCCAGGGTGTGTGCTCCCACATAAACAGGCTCTTTGTAATATCTAGGTGTGTGGCATAAAGGTGTGTGTGTGTGTGTGTGTGTGTGTGTGTGTGTGTGTGTGTGTGTGTGTGTGTGTGTGTGTGTGTGTGTGTGTGTGTGTGTGTGTGTGTGTGTGTGTGTGTGTGTGGCGCGGGCTGCAAGGAGGCAGGCCCGGGGTGTGGCTAAACTAATAGGTCAGACCTAACGGTCCAGGCTGAATTAAACAGGAGTTTCCAAATCGACTCAGGGGGATTGGTATGATTTCTTATATAAGAACTTGGCCAAGGTGTCTGAGCCAGTACTGTGCCGAGTCTTATGTTCTCTCAAACAACTTCTTCATAGACTACTAAAGTCATCTTAATCTATGTGTAATACCTATGTAATTTGTGTACAATTTTGGCGAATGCACAAAAATATATTTTCTAAATCAAGCGTGTCATAGTCTTCATATGCTTTTTCAATGCCTCATTTATTATGTGAATAAAATATCAAACTGAAATAATGGCCTTTGTAGACTGTGTTCCCACAGGTTTCTTCAATTCAAACTTGAACATCCATGTGAAATGTAAAGCAGAGGGAGAGGTAGAAAGGACCATCCTCCACCACCCTGGCCCTCCCCTATCACCACCAGATGAGGCACACTGAGGGGGTAGGGTCTAGGAGGGGTAGAGGGTGGAGGGATACACACACGCCACTGAGTTGTTCGTTCTGATGGAAATTACGTCATTGTCGTGTTTGTGTGTTTTTATGGGCAGTTAGCAGGCTCCAATCAGCCTATAAATCAATAGTTAATTCAGCCATCCAGGGCGGCAGGTAGCCTAGTGGTTAGAGCGTTGGACTAGTAACCAAAAGGTTGCAAGATCAAATCCCCAATCTGTCATTCTGCCCCTGAACAAGGCAGTTAATCCACTGTTCCTAGGCCATCATTGAAAATAAGAACTTGTTCTTAACTGACTTGCCTAGTAAATTCTTTAAGAATCAGGCTCAAATTCACAAATACTAATAACACACAGCTGTGTCATTCTAGCCTTACCTCAGAGGGAAAATATCTCCATAAATTAATACATCCGTGCTCTGATTATCCTATATACATTATTTTTCATATATATAATTAACAAACTAAATCTGATTTGATTTGTGAAAACAATAGACATCTTTTAGATGCCTAGCCTACAGTAGTAACATTCTCTGTTTACCATTTTATGGGACTATCTGTTATAGGGGATTTTCCAAACATGTACCCACACAATGTGGCAGAATGGTGCACAAAACAATCACAATCCTATGTTGGACTATGTTTTTTTCTAAATCAATACATCTATTTTATTTCCCTTGAACAATAATGTCCATACTAAAACAACAGAGGGCTGGGCCATCTAATATATTTTTTCTGTAGCCTTAGATGAAAATAGCAAGTGCTCTATCTGTTCAATAGTCTTACTCGTGCTACGTCTCACGGTAATGGCTAGAAGGGATCCAAATGTTGTCAAATTAACGTCACATTTGACTTTTCGTAGCAGATTAGGAGAATTTACGCAGCAATTCAGCAGGTTAGGACAATTAACGTATCCGGTTAGGATAAATAGGTGAAGGTTAGGGAAAGAGCTAGGGTTAGCTAAAATTCCCCCCAAAAACTAACTTTTGAGGTTTTACGAAAGTTGGATCTCTTCTAGCCAAGACCACATCTCAGACTGTCAGCCATGTTTTCTGTTCGAGGGAAAGATGGCAATGAATGGGTGTTGAATTGAGCAACAAAATACAATATAGACCAAACAAGTTACATAACCCACCGAACAACTCAAATCAAGGTTTTTTTATTTGTTTTATCAAAGTTAGCATGACCAAAAGGGACATAGCCTAGCCTACTACAAAATAAGCATCTCAAACAGCTGTGCTGGTTCACAAGCTCGCGACATGCTTTGGTTATTCACTGAAGAGTGCCACATGCACTTTTATGACTGTTCTATTCCCATACATTTTGCACAAACATCCAGCTAAATAAAGTATTGATGGTATTGATTAAACTATTTTAATTAACCTTTAGAATCCTAACTAGGCTGTAATTTGCTGTAGCCTACTGTATTTCAATATCTAACACGTTATGTGACCGTGAGCAGGTGCTCGTGATGTGTCAACGATCAACGTGACATCTGGCTCAATATAATGCCATGCCTGAGCAATGGGTTTCACTATGAATTGCATCTTTACTATAGCTATTTTGTTGCAACATTTTTGTATCATATCTGAAAACCATTCAAATGTAGCTAGAACGCAGCCAAATGAACTACAGATTTAGCAGCAATGTGTCACCTACCTGCGCGACTTTATGTTGGCCATAATGACAGCTGATCAAAGCTTTTCAAATAAGAAATCCTCTATTTGTAGTTGGTCTAAAATCCATATAAAAGCGAATTAGATTATCTCCATGGACAGTTATCCATACAGTCCGATGTCTGTCATCTTCCAGTTTATTTTCAGACAGTAGCCTAAAATACAGTGCCACACTTTCGCTGGTTAGCTAGCGGTTCACTTTCATGTCAAACTCTTTCTTGTTGTAGGAATTGTGTGCAATCGTAAATAAAAACGCATCTCCTTATATTTTGCATGTCACCGCGATGCATGCAATGTCAATATCCGATCGAATAGGATGTGAACATATATAGCTAGCTAACCTGCCTTGTAGGCTACACACTGTTCTCCCTCCCACTGTACTTCTATTTTGTTATTTTCGCATTCAGATTTTGTCGATCCCGCCGAATCTCGCGCCCAGCCTCCTTCTAGAAGGGTGTTTGAATCTGCGCAGGCGGCCTCGCACCTGATTGGTTAGAATCAGGGGAGCGCTCCAAAAGAGCCTTTCGCTTTGAGCGCAAATAAACATTGTGACAATTAATACGACAGTATTGTGGTGATAAAAACCTATATTTTTTTATTTATCTGTCTATTCTACAATCATCATACAAACCTGTTGTAAAAATATAGACGATTATGAAGGTAAAAGATAAGTATTTATAACATGTTTTTTTTACAATAACAACAATATTCAAGTTATGTTCAATGCAGAACAAAACATTAGGCCTACTGTAGTAATAATTAACAGGCTGGCAGACAGTGTGCCCTTCTGCATGCATAACAACAGCCGTGGAATGACAGCTCTATTTCAAATGGTGTCCTGCTGCCCCCTTGTGTACAAATAATTTGTGACATACATTACATGATCTGAACAACTGTAGGCCTACATGTACTGTATTATGGATCTACACTACCATTCAAACGTTTGGGGTCACTTAGAAATGTCTTTGTTGTTGAAAGAAAAGCACATTTTTGTCCATTAAAATAACATTACATTTGTCAAAAATTCACAGTGTAGACCCTGTTAATGTTGTAAATGACTATTGTAGCTGGAAACGGCTACAGAAGATTTGTTATGGAATATCTACATAGGCAAACAGAGGCCCATTATCAGCAACCTTCACTCCTGTGTTCCAATGGCACGTTGTGTTAGCTAATCCAAGTTTATCATTTTAAATGGCTAATTGATCATTAGAAAACCCTTTTGCAATTATGCTAGCACAGCTGAAAACTGTTGTGTAGCAATAAAACTGGTCTTCTTTAGACTAGTTGAGTATCTGGAGCATCTGCATTTGCGGGTTCGATTGCAGGCTCAAAATGTCCAGAAACAAAGACCTTTCTTCTGACTCGTCAGTCTATTCTTGTTCTGAGAAATGAAGGCTATACCATGCGAGAAATTGCCAAGAAACTGAAGATCTCGTACAACGCTGTGTACTACTCCCTTCACAGAACAGCACAAACTGTCTCTAACCAGAATAGAAAGAGGATTGGGAGGCCCCGATGCACAACTGAGCAAGAGGACAAGTACATTAGAGTGTCTAGTTTGAGAAACAGATGCCTCACAAGTCCTCAACTGGCAGCTTAGAGGACAACTCTAATGAACTTGTCCTCTTGCTCAGTTGTTCTATTCTGGTTAGAGACAGTTTGTGCTGTTCTGTGAAGGGAGTAGTACACAGCGTTGTACGAGATCTTCAGTTTCTTGGCAATTTCTCGCATGGTATAGCCTTCATTTCTCAGAACAAGAATAGACTGACGAGTCAGAAGAAAGGTCTTTGTTTCTGGACATTTTGAGCCTGCAATCGAACCCGCAAATGCAGATGCTCCAGATACACAACTAGTCTAAAGAAGGACAGTTTTATAGCTTCTTTAATCAGCACAACAGTTTTCAGCTGTGCTAACATAATTGCAAAATGTTTTTCTAATGATCAATTAGCCTTTTAACATGATAAACTTGGATTAGCTAACACAACGTGCCATTGGAACACAGGAGTGATGGTTGCTGATAATGGGCCTCTGTACACCTATGTACACCTATTCCATTAAAAAAATCAGCTGTTTCCAGCTACAATAGTCATTTACAACATGAACAATGTCTACACTGTATTTCTGATCAATTTGATGTTATTTTAATGGACCAAAAAAATTGCTTCTCTTTCAAAAACAATGACATTTCTAAGTGACCCCAAACTTTTGAACAGTAGTGTATATAAAATAATTAGTGAATATACCAATTTCTTGATCTCTTTCCAAAACAAATGTATTACAATACAAACGCCTACTTCGGTTGAACCCAATCTCCATAGATTTCCACCGATAGGCCTACATAGAAGGGCCACCATTATGCCCATGGGAATACTTGTGTCAGCCAGCCAGTATCACTGTACTTACATGCAAAGAAGTGTGGTATTTATCATCATGAACATTCATTCATTAAGTGATGATGAGTAGGCTAGATGTATCCACTATTACCGGTAGTAGGAAATATCTGTTAGATGAGTCAATATTTCCTGAAGAGGAGGTCAGGACCCTGTATAGTTCCTTGGCAGACGTCCACTTTCCTTGAGCACTTTGATGCAGACCTCAAGATACAGCTGCAGCCTGCAGGACCGTTCTCTTCCCTCACAAAGCCTCCATGAAGAGGTCAACCTTCAGTCACAGTCATGATGTCAGTACCTTCAAACGTGTAAAGGCAGTTTCAGGAGCGGAAGGGACACCTGCTAGATGGTTAGAGCAAAAGAATGTCCAAGTACTATCAAATAATAGAATAGAACATAACTGAATATAATACAATAGAATAGAATATAAACGAATACAATATAACAAAAGTTACCGGGAATTAACAAACAGACGGACAAATGGACATTAAAGATGACGCTCTACATACATACTGTACAGTGAGTGGGCTGTAAATCTCATGTCACAGAGGGACGTGCGGTACTAATTTCACATGGAACAACGCGGTTGTGGCCCTGCCCACGTTCCACCGCTAGGGGTTACTGTTTGCTGCAGTTTCCACCTCAATGTTTTCAGCCTCTTTATGTGTGTGGTCCCGTGACTAATTTCATTGGAACTTGCAGGACAAACGTCTTGATGTTTCCTGCTTCGAGCTACCCCTTGACAGACGCTCAGAATGGTATTAGAAAGTACAGGCTGTGACTTTGAATTTTCCTCCTAAATAATTGAGTCAAACTCACCGGATTTTGCTCCATTTTTTACTGACACATTCCTTTGCCTTCAGCGCAACACGCCATTGGAGTTAGTTGGATTAAAAACCCGACAAAATAAGGTACATTCACACTTATACTTTTCTGTACTGTTGTCGTGCAGGATCTTTGCAACAACCCTTATCGTTTCCTTCCAATTGTGAGCCATATACAGACATAAATCTGTTGAAAATTGTCATTACGTAACTTTTTCTTCTGCTAGAACTGTCTAATTTAAAGCATAAACAAAACGTCCAGCGCTCTCTCTCTCTCTCAAAAGTTGTTCCACTAAGAAACGAAACGATTTTATCCTGTTCTTTCCCGTATGTCTCTGTCTGTTCATGGAACATCCTCATGTTTGCTTTAACTTCCTTTCCACAGCCAGTTAGTCAATGTGAAGACATCTTGGTGTACTTTTCCACTTGTAATTTCACATGAGTGTTCCATGTTGAGACTATAGCCTTGTTATGGGACTTTATTTCTATACAGTCGTAGATTAACTCTAGGCTATAATGTAACCACTTGTTAGGCTACAGCAGGAATGCGTAGGTGCAGAGCCATGCAATTGTGTAACAAGAAAACCAGGGTGTTTTCTGGGGGTATTGTATCTGGGCATTTCCATGTAAAAGGACCCATGAGCACCGGCATGTGAAGTTCATAGGAGCATGTCAATTGAAAGTTGTCTTTTTATCATTATTTTTATTTAAGCTATACATTAAAAAAAAACTTTTTCCATCCTACACATTTGGAATAAGCAAAGGCTTTGCTATCTGGTCAAACAGATGGAAAACATCTACCAACAAAGTATTAAAAGGTATTATAAATACATCAAAAGACAATACTGTTGAAGTAAAGAACCCTGCCAACTTCTATCAACACTTACAGTACGTTTATTTTTGGATACATTTTTATGCCTTCTGCAAGTTTAGGAAACATTGTACCTTGAAATTCCAGTACCAAAAACCCAAATCTCTTTAAGATAATTTCACATTTTTCTCCCTCCTGAGGAGGGAGGGTAATGAAAGTTGACAGAAGTAACAGGTAAAGGAAAACCTATTAATTAGTTGTGTGTGTATATATATAATTTTACTTATATACATTTTGTTTCGGTAACGGAATTTACGAAAAATTGGTAACAGAGTTTCTGAAATACAATTGGCTGAAATGGGAAATCAATGTTCACAAACCACAATTGGGTTCACAGTACATTAAAGCACAGCACAGAGTACAGTTAAGAAAGGTAGAGTACATAGCAGAGCACACTAGAGCTGAGTACACTATACTGCACTCTAGTGTGCTGTGCTCTAGTGCACTGTACTCTACTGTATTTGTACTTTGATGTCCAAAATTGTGAAACATAGACATCTATGATTGGTTCAGATTTGGTCCAGTCTGGATCAACCAAATTTGGTCTTGTTTGGGGGCAGAGCTCATTAAAACAATTACCCAGGGTGTAGAATAATACCCAAATATGCAAAGGATAATATTGCATATGTGTACCTTTTGTGTACCTATTTAGGATACATCACCATGAAAATAATGACATTCATATTTATACATTCACCCAAGGGAAGAAATTAAATTACAGCAATTCTGTTACTGGGTGTAAATCCACTTCACTTACTGTTTAATAACCCAAAGAGATGTTTTCAAAGTCAATGTGTCACACCATAGCTGACACCCCATTCTTTATGAAGACATAGTTGAAACTTAATTCAGAACATATCTTTTTTTGGAAAACTTTTTTTTTTTAACTGAAGGAGATTTTACTGAAATTCTGTTACAAAATGTTGCATCTGCACAGTTTTTCCAGTAAATGTGTGTTTGTAAAATGTTCCGAGTTGTATGGTTTGTTAAACATAACCATGAATGGGGGGGGGGGGGGCAGGAAACACACCCTAAAATGACTGCCGTGTGATAGATCCACCAGTCTCAATACACCAATGTCAGTTCTATATTTTCAACTGTTAGGCCTATTTGCAGACTAAATGTGCCAGTGTCCAAATACTGTAGTTTCACTCATCAAGTTTTGTTCTGTTAGTTCTCAGTGGTGCTGTTTACAGCCATACTTCGCAAGCCTGAGAAGTAGAGTTAAGAGAAGTTATGTGAGTGCGTAGTAGTAGTAGTAGTAGTAGTAGTACAGAGTTCCTCAGCTAGCTGTGGACAGCCAGTGTTGTTTGTTAATCAACACTGAAGGTTTGAGGCGTCTGTATTGGACTGCTGGTTAGGCATTAGTCCAGATGCTTTCTCGCTCCTCCTTTTTTTTAGAGAAAGCTTTGTCATTATCAATTCTTCCCTGGGAGGATGTTTGTGTATTGTAGATGAGTGTCTCTGTGTGAATTTATAGCCCACCGGCTAACAATGGCGTAGTTGGTCCTTTAGAAATAATCCAGACTGTGGCATAACAAATAGATCTCTCACCAATTAAACAACACATAGTCCTATTCATAAAAACAGCAATTGAAATGGCTCAGTAAAGTCAAATGCCTATTTCCATGGCCATCCTTGTACTGCATTTCCATTCTTTTATACCAGCAGAAAAGAGGACACTCTTGTTTAGTTAGGCTATGTCCCCCAATGTCTACAGCAGCTGACATGGCTCTCCTGGCTGGTCTTTCACTGCTGTTTATCCAGAGTTTCCTGACCTCTAGGTCTGACCGCTGACAAGACACATCGGGCTGCTGAGACTAATGATAATGCCATTCAGGTTGTTCAACATCCTCAGAGGATTTTCCACAGGCAAGGATGTGTGTGTTTGAACAAACCAGGAAGAGGGCTATTTTTGATAGTAACATATTTGAGCTTGTCAGCACAAGTTAATTCAAGCCCAGTGTTGAAACGTGGCGTGCAACATCTGGCGATCAGCAGTGAATGTGTTTGTTTTCTGAATGTGATGATACATTAAACAGAAAATGTATTTATTTAGTGACCTAAAACCCCTGAACATGAACTTAACCTCTACTTTCCCCTTATGTGATTGTTCTTGTGATATTGGTTTGAGGATGCGGATTGGTCAGGACTTTATGTTCTGCATTCCAGATGAAGGAGTATGTTATAGCTTAGGTTCATTTGAACAAAAGTATTTGTGGAATGTTAAAAAGCTCTTCTGCCTCGGGATGCTCAGTCATTTTGCCTTGCTTGCATGATTTGATTTTGAAACGAGCCCAGTGGGAGAATATTTGTTTATAATATCCCAGTCAAGCCTATGGGCTCTCTGCTCTGCTCTTTGTGGGTGTGATGGGAGGGGGGGGGGGAGACTGGAACTGAAGGTCTCTCAGTTGCACTTGTGCATTTTAAGAGGCTTTCTCCCTTTATGCATCTTTACTACTACGTGAGTTGAATTATCTCTCTGTGAAGACTTTCAGTACAGCACAGTTTACTGGGAAGTGTTGAATTATCTCTGTCAAGACTTTCAGTACAGCACAGTTTACTGGGAAGTGTTGAATTATCTCTCTGTCAAGACTTTCAGTACAGCACAGTTTACTGGGAAGTGTTGAATTATCTCTGTCAAGACTTTCAGTACAGCACAGTTTACTGGGAAGTGTTGAATTATCTCTGTCAAGACTTTCAGTACAGCACAGTTTACTGGGAAGTGTTGAATTATCTCTGTCAAGACTTTCAGTACAGCACAGTTTACTGGGAAGTGTTGAATTATCTCTCTGTCAAGACTTTCAGTACAGCACAGTTTACTGGGAAGTGTTGAATTATCTCTCTGTGAAGACATTCAGTACAGCACAGTTTACTGGGAAGTGTTGAATTATCTCTCTGTCAAGACTTTCAGTACAGCACAGTTTACTGGGAAGTGTTGAATTATCTCTCTGTCAAGACTTTCAGTACAGCACAGTTTACTGGGAAGTGTTGAATTATCTCTCTGTCAAGACTTTCAGTACAGCACAGTTTACTGGGAAGTGTTGAATTATCTCTCTGTCAAGACTTTCAGTACAGCACAGTTTACTGGGAAGTGTTGAATTATCTCTCTGTCAAGACTTTCAGTACAGCACAGTTTACTGGGAAGTGTTGAATTATCTCTGTCAAGACTTTCAGTACAGCACAGTTAACTGGGAGCTATTGTGTGGGAGAGAGCCAGCATGTTGTAGACTACACTGAGCACTGAATGGCAAGGTCTGAAAGAAATTACTTAACATGCTAGCTGACCTCACTATGAAACAAAGGACAAGTCAGTGTCACGCCACCAAACAAAAAGCTTTGTTTCGAACAGGAAAACAGACACAACACGATCAGCAATTAACCAGCATAGTGCTTGACATGAACTTTCTTAGGACTGATTTGTTTTTATTACTTGTATGAAAGCTCAAGTCACTTGTCCCCCCAAAAAAAATATATATATACCAATTCTGTAACACTGTGGGCCAAAAAGGTGGCTGAAAATTGTGTTGTATGATGCAAGGAACCACTTCACAAAATAACATGAATTATTATCACTGGTATTGACAATGGAAGGCTGCTGGTCTCTGATCGCATGTGCAGTGTCTTCAGAAAGTATTCACACCCCTTGACTTTTCA
Organism: Oncorhynchus gorbuscha; assembly: GCF_021184085.1. NCBI lineage: Eukaryota > Metazoa > Chordata > Actinopteri > Salmoniformes > Salmonidae > Oncorhynchus > Oncorhynchus gorbuscha. Next base: position 17,595,527 of record NC_060179.1, read on the forward strand.
CAGTTTTATGTTACGGTCTGAATTGAACATTTATTCAATTGAGATTTTACGTCAGTGGAATTATGTTTTTAGACATTTTTACAAATGAATAAAAAACAAAGAAGCTTAAATGTTATGGCAAGCCAAAATAAGTTCAGGAGTAAAACTGTGCTTAACAAGTCACATAATAAGTTGCATAGACCGCAAAAGTGTTAAAGATGATTTTTGAATGACTACCTCATCTCTGTACCCCACACATACAATTATCTGTAAGATCTCTGTCGAGCAGTGAATTTCTAAAAACGGATTCGAGGGAGGTTTTCCAATGCCTTGCAAAGAAGGGCACCTCTATTTGTTGATGGGTAACATTTTTTTAAAGCAGACATTGAACATTTAATATTGAGCCTTGCAGCATATCAACATTAACACATTTTAACATGAAGAAAATACATTTGATTGAGGTGGCATTTTGTAATTTCTCCATATCGTTTCAAGGCATCAATAGGCTTTGATTGAGGCTGATGAATTTCTCTTTTCTCAATCAGGTCTTCAAGGTGATTTCATAATAGGCTACTACTACCTCTCTAGAGTGTTCACTACAATGGCACCTCTTCCTGTCTTGGGGATCCCACTGGGCAGCTTCCTACAGGTCTCTACCTAGCCTGTGTGCTTCAAACTTCAAAGAGCCAGCGGAAGGTTATCTATAAATACCTCCCAGTCCTCCATGCTGTGACAGGAGCCAGGGAGAATGTCACAGGCCCAGCGTGCGAGCGGGAGTGTGTGGGGGGAGGGGGCGAGCAGGAGTGTGTGGAGAAGAGGTGGATAGTAGGTGATGTGGGGATGAGAAGAGGTGGATAGTAGGTGATGTGGGGATGAGAAGAGGTGGATAGTAGGTGATGTGGGGATGAGAAGAGGTGGATGGTAGGTGAGCAGGAGTGTGTGTGTGTTTCGGGTGGGGGGGGGGACGAGCAGGTGTGTGTGAGCTGTATGTGAGAAGAGGAGGAGCGGGAAGAAGAGTGAAGTCATGCAGCTCTGAGTGCATCTGTTTGGAGAGAGGGGCTGAAGAGAGGATGGGGAATGGATAGTAGGTGATGTGGGTAGTAGGTGATGTGGGGATGAGAAGAGGTGGATAGTAGGTGATGTGGGTAGTAGGTGATGTGGGGATGAGAAGAGGTGGATAGTAGGTGATGTGGGGATGAGAAGAGGTGGATAGTAGGTGATGTGGGGATGAGAAGAGGTGGATAGTAGGTGATGTGGGGATGAGAAGAGGTGGATAGTAGGTGATGTGGGGATGAGAAGAGGTGGGTAGGAGGTGATGTGGGGATGAGAAGAGGTGGGTAGGAGGTGATGTGGGGATGAGAAGAGGTGGGTAGGAGGTGATGTGGGGATGAGAAGAGGTGGATAGTAGGTGATGTGGGGATGAGAAGAGGTGGATAGTAGGTGATGTGGGGATGAGAAGAGGTGGATAGTAGGTGATGTGGGGATGAGAAGAGGTGGATAGTAGGTGATGTGGGGATGAGAAGAGGTGGATAGTAGGTGATGTGGGGATGAGAAGAGGTGGATAGTAGGTGATGTGGGGATGAGAAGAGGTGGATAGTAGGTGATGTGGGGATGAGAAGAGGTGGGTAGGAGGTGATGTGGGGTGGGTAGGAGGTGATGTGGGGTTGAGAAGAGGTGGATAGTAGGTGATGAGAAGAGTTGGATAGTAGGTGATGTGGGGGTGAGAAGAGGTGGGTAGTAGGTGATGTGGGGGTGAGAAGAAGTGGATAGTAGGTGATGAGAAGAGTTGGATAGTAGGTGATGTGGGGGTGAGAAGAGGTGGGTAGTAGGTGATGTGGGGGTGAGAAGAAGTGGATAGTAGGTGATGAGAAGAGGTGGATAGTAGGTGATGTGGTGATGAGAAGAGGTGGGTAGTAGGTGATGTGGGGATGAGAAGAGGTGGGTAGTAGGTGATGTGGGGATGAGAAGAGGTGGATAGTAGATGATGTGGGGATGAGAAGAGGTGGATAGTAGGTGATGAGAAGAGGTGGATAGTAGGTGATGTGGAGATGAGAAGAGGTGGATAGTAGGTGATGTGGAGATGAGAAGAGGTGGATAGTAGATGATGTGGGGATGAGAAGAGGTGGATAGTAGGTGATGAGAAGAGGTGGATAGTAGATGATGTGGGGATGAGAAGAGGTGGATAGTAGGTGATGAGAAGAGGTGGATAGTAGGTGATGTGGGGATGAGAAGAGGTGGATAGTAGGTGATGTGGGGATGAGAAGAGGTGGATAGTAGGTGATGAGAAGAGGTGGATAGTAGATGATGTGGGGATGAGAAGAGGTGGATAGTAGGTGATGAGAAGAGGTGGATAGTAGGTGATGTGGGGATGAGAAGAGGTGGATAGTAGGTGATAGGTGGATAGTAGGTGATGTGGGGATGAGAAGAGGTGGATAGTAGGTGATGTGGGTAGGGATGAGAAGAGGTGGATAGTAGGTGATGAGAAGAGGTGGATAGTAGGTGATGTGGGGATGAGAAGAGGTGGATAGTAGGTGATGTGGGGATGAGAAGAGGTGGATAGTAGGTGATGTGGGGATGAGAAGAGGTGGATAGTAGGTGATGTGGGGATGAGAAGAGGTGGATAGTAGGTGATGTGGGGATGAGAAGAGGTGGATAGTAGGTGATGTGGGGATGAGAAGAGGTGGATAGTAGGTGATGTGGGGATGAGAAGAGGTGGATAGTGGTGAGATGAGATAGAGGTGGACAATAGTGAGGTATGAGGTAAAGAACTAAACAGGATAGAGTGGGCGTGTAGGCGACAGAGAACATGGAGAGACTCTTGGGGGGGGTGTAGGAGCGTAGCCTAATAGTCGGTCTGTCCAGGATGAGGTAACCTACTGTTGACGCTGAATGACCACAGTGTGGGTTCTCCTCTGTCACGCTAGTAGCTACAAACAACAACTCCCTCCACAACTGCTGAGAATCTGTGCTCTGCAATCAGCTCCATGCAGGATCAATGTTTGAGGGCAGAAGGCAGAACTGGGCAGAACTGTAACATGATAGAGCAGGTATGCTCATTCTCTCATATGGAATAGAGTGCAGTATCATTTCTCTATAGTACCTCTATACTGAACAAAAATATAAAATGCAACATGTAAGGTGTTGGTTTCATGAGCTGAAATAAAATATCCCATAAGTTTTCCACATGCACCCAAAAAACATTTGTGTACAAATGTGTTTGCATACCTGTTAGTGACCATTTCTCCTTTGCCAAGATAATCCATCCACCTGACAGGTATGGCATATCAAGAAGCTGATTAAACAGTGTGATCATTACACAGGTGCGCCTTGTGCTGGGGGCAGTAAAAGGCCACTTTAAATTGTGCAGTTTTGTCACACAACGCCACAGGTATCTCAAGTTTTAAAGGAGTGTGAAATTGGCATGATGACTGCAGGAATGTCCACCAGAGCTGTTGCCAGATAATTGAATGTTAATTTCTATACCATAAGCCGCTGCCAACATCGTTTTAGAGAATTTGGCTATACACCTAATGCATTTATTTCAATTGACTGATTTCCTTAAATGAACTGTAACTCAGTTAAATCTTTTAAATTCTTGCATGTTGCATATATACACTGCTCAAAAAAATAAAGATAACACAATATAACTCCAAGTCAATTATACTTCTGTGAAATCAAACTGTCCACTTAGGAAGCAACACTGATTGACAATATATTTCACATGCTGTTGTGCAAATGGAATAGGCAACAGGTGGAAATTATAGGCAATTAGCCAGACACCCCCAATAAAGTAGTGGTTCTGCAGGTGGGGACCACAGACCACTTCTCAGTTCCTATGCTTCCTGGCTGGTGTTTTGGTCACTTTTGAATGCTGGCGGTGCTTTCACTCTAGTGGTAGCATGAGACGGAGTCTACAACCCACGCAAGTGGCTCAGGTAGTGCAGCTCATCCAGGATGGAACATCAATGCGAGCTGTGGCAAGAAGGTTTGCTGTGTCTGTCAGCGTAGTGTCCAGAGCATGGAGGCGCTATCAGGAGACATGGAGGAGGCCGTAGGAGGGCAACAACCCAGCAGCAGGACCGCTACCTCCACCTTTGTGCAAGGAGGGGTAGGAGGAGCACTGCCAGAGCCCTGCAAAATGACCTCCAGCAGGCCACAAATATGCATGTGTCTGCTCAAACGGTCAGAAACAGACTCCATGAGGGTGGTATGAGGGCCCGACGTCCACAGGTAGGGGTTGTGCTTACAGCCCAACACCGTGCAGGACGTTTGGCATTTGCCAGAGAACACCAAGATTGGCAAATTTGCCACTGGCGCCCTGTGCTCATCACAGATGAAAGTAGGTTCACACTGAGCACATGTGACAGACGTGACAGAGTCTGGAGACGCCGTGGAGAACGTTCTGCTGCCTGCAACATCCTCCAGCATGACCAGTTTGGTGGTGGGTCAGTCATGGTGTGGGGTGGCATTTCTTTGGGGGGCCGCACAGCCCTCCATGTGCTCGCCAGAGGTAGCCTGACTGCCATTAGGTACCGAGATGAGATCCTCAGACCCCTTGTGAGGCAATATGCTGGTGCGGTTGGCCCTGGGTTCCTCCTAATGCAAGACGATGCTAGACCTCATGTGGCTGGAGTGTGTCAGCAGTTCCTGCAAGAGGAAGGCATTGATGCTATGGACTGGCCCGCCCGTTCCCCAGACCTGAATCCAATTGAGCACATCTGGGACATCATGTCTCGCTCCATCCACCATGTTGCACCACAGACTGTCCAGGAGTTGACGGATGCTTTAGTCCAGGTCTGGGAGGAGATCCCTCAGGAGACCATCAGCCACCTCATAAGGAGCATGCCCAAGCATTGTAGGGAGGTCATACAGGCACGTGGAGGCCACACACACTACTGAGCCTCATTTTGACTTGTTTTAAGGACATTACATCAAAGTTGGATCAGCCTGTAGTGTGGTTTTCCACTTTAATTTTGAGTGTGACTCCAAATCCAGACCTCCATGGGTTGATACATTTGATTTCCATTGATCATTTTTGTGTGATTTTGTTGTCAGCACATTCAACTATGTAAAGAAAAAAGTATTTAATAAGAATATTTCATTCATTCAGATCTAGGATGTGTTATTTCAGTGTTCCCTTAGTTTTTTTGAGCAGTGTATTTTTGTTCAGTGTATAATCTCATCTCTCTCATCTCTTGTCCACAGCAGTCAACCAGGATGAGGATGGTTCAGTTGTCCACGTGAGCTCTGTCCAGGACCGGACGCTGTGAAAGGGTGCTGAGAGGCTTGACCTCTGACCTACTCTTTGACCTCAAATCTCTGAACTCTGACTGCTCCAGCTCAGGATGGAGGAGCAGTCCAGCTTCCCCAATGTCAGCATCCCCTGCTACAACGAGCAGAGGGACAAGAAGAAGCGCTACACTGTGAGTAATGAGTATAGTATAATAGTGTTGCTGTGGCAACGGCTATTCAGCAGGCAGTATTACAGACTGCAGTATATCTTGTATAGACATTATACAGAATGGTTATTAGAGAGCGTTTATTATCAGTAGAAAGTAGGGCATCTGTGTCGTTTGTCTAGGTCTATACTAAAATGTGTTTTCCTCTACATTTGTCCAGGTTTACAAAGTGATGGTCAACGTAGGAAGACATGAGTGGTTTGTCTTCAGGCGATACGCAGAGTTTGACAAGCTCTACAACACAGTAAGTGAAAGTGTTATAGTGTGATAAATGCATGTTGTCGTGAGACTCCAGACTTCCTTTCTTACTGAACCTTTTCATCAGAGATCTGCTGACTAAACTGGGAAAAACTCGATTTTAATCCAAATAGAATCTTATCCGACGTTTTAAGGAGTATTTTTCAGGCTGTGAGTGGGGATTTATGTTTAGTTGACATTTAGAAAATCAGGTAATTCATTGGGAAAATGAAAGTAGAGAGTAATTTTGGTCCCTGTGACATCTATTTCTATATATACTTTCTATAATCTGATTTGTCTGTCTTTTCTATTTATGCAGTTGAGGAAACTATTTCCATCTTTGAACTTGAAAATCCCAGCTAAGAGAATATTTGGGGACAACTTTGACCCAGGTACCGTATTGATTAATCTGATAAAAGTACAGTATACTGCCTGTAACTGCACTCTATTATAAAAATGTATTCAGTAGATCAGAATTCAGTACAGACCCCTCATGTATTCAGTAGATCAGAATTCAGTACAGACCCCTCATGTATTCAGTAGATCAGAATTCAGTACAGACCCCTCATGTATTCAGTAGATCAGAATTCAGTACAGACCCCTCATGTATTCAGTAGATCAGAATTCAGTACAGACCCTCTGTTTTCCACTGACCTTCAGCCAACTATTTTGTTTTATTTAAATTGTAAACAAATTAGCTCATTTGGGTATTACAAACTAGATTACGGATGATACGAAACTACACCAGAAAAACTTTCTATCATATCTGCTCGTGTATCTGTAGGTTGTCTTTCATTTGTGATACCGGGTCAATATCAAATATTATATTTATGAAATTGTCCATTTCTTTTTTTAGAGTTTATCAAGCAAAGAAGAACAGGTTTACATGAGTTCATTCAGAGACTGGTCTCACATCCTCAGCTTAGTATCCAGTAAGTATTGTATAACTGATCAGCTAGCTAAATAAGTTATTGAATTCAATTGAAAATTAACCAAATCGATCTGCCTCACTTTATGCAAGTGTGACGCCCCCTATACAAGTAGGAAGTTACCCATAGAAACAAATCGAAGATCAGTTTTGTGTTTCCTCCCCTCTTGGTTACGGTTCGGATCTGGTTGGTTATGGTTAGGATCTGGGGATGATAAGCTCAGAAGGGAGCATATGTAACCCTGTCACATCATGGCGGTATCTCCTGAACAGTGTTGAGATTCGTTACTTGAAAAAGTAAATATTACTTGTTACATTTCGCAAAAGTAACATATTACTTTACAATATTGCTTTGTGTGGAAAGTAACACGTTATATTACTTTCTGTTACTTTAATGGAAAAAATCTAAATCTCACAGTTTGTTTGACTGTCAGAGGGAGCAAGATCTGCGTGTGCTCTACCAAAGATAGTAAGTAGACTAACTCAGGTTTGATCACTAGTTTCTCCTTTCATCTGTGGTGATGCTTTCCTGTGCTAGTCTACAAGTGCTGTGCTATCATACGGGCTGCTTATTTAGCCATATACTGTAAACCAAAAATCTGTACAGATTTCTTATCTTTTCATTCAAAATCTTTCTCTCGAGCTGCCAGTTCTGGTTTTAGATCACACAGACCCGTAGAGATGTATAGAGGGTCACTTGCCACTAGATGGGAGAGACCTCTATGGGCCTTGCTATCACAGATGTGATGGCAAAAATCTAAATTTCACGTTTTAAAGTTTATTCGCCACTTGCACAGGACCTAACACTTTACAGTGTAATTCTTACCTTGAGTGCTCTTTCCCAACAATGCAGTGATAATAATATAGATAATTTTTACTTCATTTTTATTTAAATAGGCAAGTCAGTTAAGAACAAGTTCTTATTTTGATGGAAACATGAATGTAAGTACCTTATTCAATTCGTACTGGAGTGGTTGGGGTTGGTTTATACATTTTTATGGATTTAGATGTCATGACATTTCTCCAAACAGCCTTTCTCCACTCGCTGGAGAACTAAATGAGGAAACAAGTCGAGATCGGGTCAAGGAAACATGCGCCCGGTAGAGAGATGATTCTGAAAGTAACACACGTTAGTTGACAAAGTAACTGTAATAATATTACCCAATTTCAAAAGTAACATGTTACTCATAAAAGTAATTTGTGACACGATACCCCCAACACTGCTCCTGAGCCAGTGATGTTTAACATGGAGTCTAAAAGCAGTGGTTCTCTAACAGCAGTGTCTTTGTGTATGTCTCAGTCAGACCCTTAACGTGTGACCACTCTGCCCCTCTCTCTCCATCTCTATCTATCTGATAGGCCTGATGTCAGAGCATTCTTGCAGATGGACAAATCTCAAAACTTCTCAGACGCATCTGAGGACGAAGATGACAAGGTAGGGGATGACAGGACAGTATGATGTCTGTGGAAAGGAGATAAGACTGTTTTATGGATTTAGTTGTCACCTCTTGAAACTGACGAAATATGTCACATATGGCCTTGAGGGAGCATTGAATAACATCTCTGCTCTGATTTAGCATGAATGAGTACTTGATTAAGTATTCTATGTATTGGATATTGTATTATCAATGTGTGTTAATTTATTACAATTTATTACATTCTACAACAATAACAGTGTTGTGTACAGTTGTCATTTGAGACTTCAAATCAAAGTTTATTTGTCACGTGCGCCAAATACAACAGGTGTAGACCTTACAATGTAATGCTTACTTACAGGCAGTAACCAATAGTGTAAAAAAGGTATTAGGTGAACAACAGGTAAGTAAAGAAATAAAACAACAGTAAAAAAACAGGCTGTATACAGTAGCGAGGCTATAAAAGTAGCGAGGCTACATACAGACACCAGTTAGTCAGGCTGATTGCGGTAGTATGTACATGTAGATATGGTTAAAGTGACTATGCATATATGATGAACAGAGAGTAGCAGTAGCGTAAAAGAGGGGTTGGGGTGTGGCACACAATGCAAATAGTCCAGGTAGCCATCTAATTACCTGCTCAGGAGTCTTATGGCTTGGGGGTAAAAACAGTTGAGAAGCCTTTTTGTCCTAGACTTGGCACTCCGGTACCGCTTGCCATGCGGTAGTAGAGAGAACAGTCTGACTGGGGTGGCTGAGGTCTTTGACAATTTTTAGGGCCTTCCTCTGACACCACCTGGTGTAGAGGTCCTGGATGGCAGGCAGCTTAGCCCCAGTGATGTACTGGGCCGTATGCACTACCCTCTAGTGCCTTGCGGAAAGAGGCAGAGCAATTGCCATACCAGGCAGTCATGCTCTCAATGTTGCAGCTGTAGAACCTTTTGATGATCTCAGGACCCATGCCAAATCTTTTTAGTTTCCTGAGGGGGAATCGGCTTTGTTGTGCCCTCTTCACGACTGTCTTGGTGTGTTTGGACCATTCTAGTTTGTTGTTGATGTGGACACCAAGGAACTTGAAGCTCTCAACCTGCTCCACTACAGCCCCGTCGATGAGAATGGGGGCGTGCTCGGTGCTCCTCTTCCTGTAGTCCACAAACATCTCCTTAGTCTTGGTTACGTTGAGGGATAGGTTGTTTTTCTGGCACCACCTGGCCAGGTCTCTGACCACCTCCCTATAGGCTGCCTCGTCGTTGTCGGTGATCAGGCCTACCACTGTTGCCGTCTGCAAACTGAATGATGGTGTTTGAGTCGTGCCTGGCCATGCAGTCGTGGGTGAGGAGGGGGCTGAGCACGCACCCCTGGGGAGCTCCAGTGTTGACGATCAGCGTGGCAGATGTGTTGCTACCTATCCTCACCACCTGGGGGCGGCCTGTCAGGAAGTCCAGGATCCAGTTGCAGAGGGAGGTGCTTAGTCCCAGGTTCCTTAGCTTAGTGATGAGCTTTGATGGGTACTATTGTGTTGAACGCTTAGATGTAGTCAATGAATAGCATTCGCACATAAGTGTTCCTTTTGTCCATGTGGGAAAGGGCAGTATGGAGTGCAATAGAGGTTGCATCATCTGTGGATCTGTTTGGGCGGTATGCAAATTGTAGCGGGTCTAGTGTTTCTGGGATAATGGTGTTGATGTGAGCCATTACCAACCTTTCAAAGCACTTCATGGCTACGGACGTGAGCGCTATGGGTCTGTAGTCATTTAGGCAGGTTGCCTTTGTTCTTGGGCACAGGGACTATGTTGGTCTGCTTGAAACATGTTGGTATTACAGACTCAATCAGCGACATGTTGAAAATGTCAGTGAAATCACCTGCCAGTTTGTCAGCACATGCCCGGAGCACACGTCCTGGTAATCCGTCTGGCCCCGCAGTCTTGTGTATGTTGACCTGTTTAAAGGTCTTACTCACGTCGGCTACGGAGAACGTGCTCACACAGTCGTCCGGAACAGCTGATGTTCTCATGCATGCCTCAGTGTTGCTTGCCTCGAAGCGAGCATAGAAGTGATTTAGCTCGTCTGGTAGGCTCGTGTCACTGGGCAGCTCGCGGCTGTGCTTCCCTTTGTAGTCTGTAATAGTTTGCAAGCCCTGCCACATAAGACGAGCGTCGGAGCCGGTGTAGTATGATTCAATCTTAGCCCTGTATTGACGCTTTGTCTGTTTGATGGTTCGCCACAGGGCATAGCAGGAGTTTTTGTAAGTTTCCGGGTTAGAGTCCCGCACCTTGAAAGCGGCAGCTCTACCCTTTAGCTCAGTGCGGATGGTGCCTGTAATCCATGGCATCTGGTTGGGGTATGTACGCACTAACACTGTGGAGATGACGCCTTTGATACACTTATTGATGAAGCCAGTGACTGATGTGGTTTACTCCTCAATGCCATCGGAAGAATCCCGGAACATGTTCCAGTCTGTGCCAGCAAAACAGTCCTGTAGTTTAGTATCTGCTTCATCTGACCACTTTTTTGTAATGGACCGAGTCACTGGTGTGTCCTGCTTTCATTTTTGCTTGTAAGCAGGAATCAGGAGGATAGAGTTCTGGTAGAATAAAGATTTAGACTATGGCCTCGCTTACGTATGTCTGCGTTTTTAACCTAGATCATCTGTTCTCTCTGGTTTGCAGAACAGCTCTACCTCCAGAAATATTAACCTGGGACCGTCTGGAAATCCACAGTAGGTTACACAGTCTCACGTTGAATTGAGGCCTGCAGATATTTCTATTGTGATAATGTGTTTTCTGGATGTCATTTTCCTTTTACGTAACCTTTGCAGGCCTTATCGTAGTCATTCATTTGTTCTAAAAATGTCACTGATTTTGTTTGCTTACCTTTTATGTTTTCCACATTTTAGTGCAAAGCCCACAGACTTTGACTTTCTCAAAGTCATCGGAAAGGGGAGCTTTGGAAAGGTATGTGATTATGCATAATACAGTATATATACACACTACCGGAAAAGCAGCCAACAGGTGCTCAGCATATGTGGGAACTCCTTCAAGACTGTCGGAAAAGCATTCCTCATGAAGCTGGTTGAGAGAATGCCAAGAGTGTGCAAAGCTGTCATCAAGGTAAAGGGTGGTTACTTTGAAGAATCTAAAGTCTAAAATATCTTTTGATTTGTTTTTATACTTTTTTTTGGTTATAACATGACTCCATATGTGTTATTTCATCGTTTTGATGTCTTCTACAATGTAGAAAATAGTAAAAATAAAGAAAAATCCTTGAATGAGTGGGTGTGTCCAAACTTTTGACTGGTACTGTAAGTTTTCAGACCCTTTTCTCAGTACTTTGTTGAAGCACCATTGGCAGCGATGACGGCCTCAATTCTTCTTGGGTATGACGCTACACACCTGTATTTGGAGAGTTTCTCCCATTCTTCTCTTCAGATCCTCTCAAGCTCTGTCAGGTTGGATGGGGAGTGTCGCTGCACAGCTATTTTCAGGTCTCTCCAGCGATGTTCGATCGGGTTCAGGTCGGGGCTCTGGCTGGGCCATTCAAGGACATTCAGAGACTTGTCCTGAAGCCACTCCTGGGTTGTCTTGGCTGTGTGCTTAGGGTTGTTGTCCTGTTGGAAGGTGAACCTTCGCCCCCAGTCTGAGGTCCTGAGCACTCTGGAGCAGGTTTTAATCAAGGATCTCTCTGTACTTTGCTCCGTTCATCTTTCCCTTGATCCTGATGAGTCTCCCAGTCCCTGCCGCTGAAAAACATCCCCACAGCATGATGCTGCCACCAACCTTCTTCACCGTAGGGATGGTGCCATGTTTCCTCCAGACGTGTTTGTTTCATCAGGCCAGATAATCTTTTTTAACATGGTCTGAGAGTCCTTTAGGTGCCTTTTGGCAAGCTTCTGTCTGACCACTCTACCATAAAGGCCTGATTGGTGGAGTGCTGCAGAGATGGTTGTCCTTCTGGAAGGTTCTCCCATCTCCACAGAGGAACTCTGGAGCTCTGTCAGTGATTATCGTGTTCTTGGTCACCTCCTTGACCGAGGCTCTTCCCCGATTGCTCAGTTTGGCCGGGCGGCCAGCTCTCGGAAGAGTCTTGGTGGTTCAAAACAACTTCCATTTTAGAATGATGGAGGCCATTGTGTTCTTGGAACCATTGTGTTCTTGGGGACCATCAATGCTGCACAACTCTTTTTGCACCCTTCCCCAGATCTGTGCCTCGACACAATCCTTTCTTTGCTCTACGGACAATTCCTTTGAATTGGCTTGGTTTTTGCTCTGACATGCAATGTCAACTGTGGGACCTTGTATTTATAAAGGCAGATGTGTGCTTTTCCAAATCATGTCCAATCAATTGAATTTACCACAGGTGGACTCCAATTAAGTTGTAGAAACATCTCAAGGATGATCAATGGAAACAGGATGCACCTGAGCTCCATTTTGAGTATTATAGCAAAGGGTCTGAATACTTATGTAAATAAGGTATTTCTGTTTTATATTTTTAATACATTCGGTAAAATTTCTAAACCTTTTGTGCCTTTGCCCTTGAGGTATTGTGTGTAGCTTGATGAGGAAAATGTTTTCTTTAATCCATTTTAGAGTAAGGATGTAAACGTAACAATGTGGATAAAGGGAAGGAGTATGAACACTTTCCGAATGCACTGTATTTGTGTCATGTTTCTGCTGTTGGGAAAAGAATACGACGTTATGCAGAAAAATATGTTGGTTGGACAAGACTATTTATGTTTGTGGACATGGAAGCCAGTGATTTATGTTTACTATAGTTTGAGACAATACAAATGTAATGTGACTCATGTAAGGCATTTAGTTGACGAAAATGTCCAGCTGTGTTATTTTGACAATAACTAGATTAAATCATTATTCAAATGACAATGTGACTAAGACCTTAATTATATTTTAGTCTAAATTAATAAAACTAGACAAAATCAACAAAAAAGTGCCACAATTAGCACTGCTTTTGTCTTAAAGTAGTTCAATGTGACGAGAAACTCCACAGCAACACAAACAATGACATTTTTTGTTTGCCCTTACCAGTGTGGTAAGGAATGCTGTTTTACTTCTTTGTCTATCTGTAGATGGCCTTTCCATTTGAGAAGTGATAGTCTTACAGTTCTGTAATTTCACTGCCTCATTGTTGAAAGTGTATTGTCCCAGATGTGGTAACTGAGGGGTTTTAACTACAATTTAACACCATACTTTTATATTCTCTCCCACGTGAAGGTTCTCCTTGCAAAACGGAAACTGGACGGGAAGTATTACGCAATCAAGGTCCTGCAGAAAAGGGTCATTCTCAACAGGAGAGAGGTAATTTTTCTGAAGTGTTATTATTCTGTTTCTCAATGTTGGGTACGTTATTTCGATGTTCACACCACCAATACCATTTCTCCTGTTTCCATCAGCAAAAGCACATCATGGCGGAGCGCAACGTGCTACTGAAGAATGTAAAACACCCATTCCTGGTCGGCTTGCATTATTCCTTCCAGACGACAGACAAGTTGTACTTCGTCTTAGATTTCGTCAACGGGGGAGAAGTGAGTAGTTTCACTCCTATGAATAATGGAGAACCACAGTGTTGTCACTGAGCTCAAGTAGGGAAACTCAGAATAATACAACACTGGAATCCTGCTGAAAAGGTCCCTAGGAAATGACCCCTGACCTGAGTCCCAGTGGTGCTGACCAGTGGTGCTGACCAGGGGTTGGAACTTATTGTCCAATCGTTCCGTTCGGACCAGGAAAATAAAGTTCTGAACTGTTTCGTACCAAAAGAAAGTAGCGGTTTATATCGTTCCTTTTTAAACCTTTGGAATTGTATTTTTTTTATTTTTCAGGTGTGGAGAGAGGTTGGAGGAAGCTTGCCTTGATGGGCATCTTGTTATGACATACATTATCTTAATTAGGCCCACATAATTATACCAATGGAGGAGTGGCTTCTATGGATGAACTTTGAACTTCCGAGTTGGTTTAGCCATGGACCACAGCTAGTTCTAGTGCTGTTCTACACACAAGCTTGTTAGCTAGCTAACAAACTTGTGTGTGCAGAGCAGCACTAGAACTTAAACCCGTCTAACCGATCCCAATCAAAGTTGTTATCACGTGCTCCACTAAAGCAGTTATATATCCTTTGTCCTTGTGGTAAAAAATGTGTGTAATACAAAGCGCAAATTAAAAATAAGAATCGCTGAGCATCGTAGCACCATTAGTTGCAAAAAATGTGAAGTACCCAGTTGCAGCCCACATTTTGGAAGCGAACCACTCTATTTCGTCCCTTCTCTGTATCACCATCAAACGCGTCACCCTCCCTTGGAGAGGGGGTGACCATGACAATTTATTGTTAAAACAAGAGGCTGCCTGGATCTTTAATTTAAAGATACTTGTTCCCGACAGTCTCAAAGTAGAAACTGATCTGAAGCCATTCTTGTGATTATTGTGTTTTTGCTATCCATTGTAAGTGTTTGTAGGCTTATGTAGCCACATTGTATCTATGATCGTATGTTATTCATTCATGCTTTTTACAAGTTCTATTTATATCTGTAAATCAACCAAGCCATACCTGGCCATGATTAGACACCTGTCTGTGTCCTTTCAAAGTATATAATCTAGTGACCCGCAGTGTTTGGCATTCTACCCTGATGAAGGCGGCTTGTCTGTCAATGTCGGTTATAAGATGAGTGTGAGGCTCTCCTTTTCTTGTTCAACTATTGTAGCCTTAACTAGCATTAAAAAAGTTCCTCTATTATTTTAAACATCTCTCCCTAATTTCTGAATCATGCTTGTAACATTGTCAGTAGGCTACAGTAACCTATATAACATCGTCAGTAGTCTACAGTAACCTACATTGGGCTCCAAAATGACTGGCACCCCTGACTGGCAATGCACAAACAATACTTAAAAAAATATAAACAATATAATTATAGAGAGAAACTCAAAATACCAACGTGAGAAATACCGTACATTATTAATGTTTCAATGGAACCCACCAAAATAATTTGATTTAATTAAAAATCAATGTCCTCCAAATCAAGGTTTTACAGTTAATGGCACCCTTAAAGACTATTGTAAATAACATCTACCAAAATTAAACCAGGAATTAAATTCCACTTATTTAAGTGTATCTAAGTCTTAAGGAACTATATTGAGCCATTACATCACTTCCTATTTCACTAGGGTATAAAAATGAGGTAACACGCATGCAATATCCCTTTGTCATCCTACACCATGAAGAAAACAAAAGAACTGGCAGTTCAAAAGAGACAGATGGTCGTAGACCTTCATAAATCTGGTAATGGCTACAAGAAGATCCACAAACGATTAAATATACCACTGAGCACTATCAGGGCAATTTTTTTTTTAATCAAAAGATATGGAACAGTTAACCTCACGGGTAGAGGATACAAATACATTTTGCCCCCCAGGATAGGGAGGAGGATGGCGAGAGAAGCAACACAATCCCAAGAATCACTGTGAGAGAATTGCAGGCCTTGGTGGCGTCTGGGGTCACCGTCTTGGGGTTACCAGGTTTCAAAAAGCACCATCAGATGCCACCTCCACAGGCTCTTTGGAAGGGTTGCCAGAAGAAAGCCCTTTCTGACCCCAAGACACAGACACAAGCGCTTGGAGTTTGCCAAACGTCATTTAAATTATGACTGAAAGAAGGTGCTCTGGTCAGAAGACCAAAATTGAATGTTTTGGTCAGATACAGCAATAGCATGTTTGAAACAGAGATGTATACACCTCATACCCACTGTGAAATATTGTGGTTGGTCAGTGATATTTTGGGGCTGTTTTAATTCCAGAGGTCCAGGGGCACCGGTTAAGATTGATGGCATA
This sequence comes from Oncorhynchus gorbuscha, assembly GCF_021184085.1. NCBI lineage: Eukaryota > Metazoa > Chordata > Actinopteri > Salmoniformes > Salmonidae > Oncorhynchus > Oncorhynchus gorbuscha. Next base: position 17,611,380 of record NC_060179.1, read on the forward strand.
ATGAATTCCACCAAGTATCAGGCAATTTTGGCTGACAATCTGGTTGCCTCTGCCAGAAGGCTGGGACTTGGCCATAGGTGGACTTTCCAACAAGACAATGACCCAAAACATACCTCAAGATCCACACAGAAATGGTTCTGTGACCATCTGTTGCTAGACCTCAATCCAATGGAAAACCTGTGGGCTGAGTGGAAGAGGACAGTTGATAACCGCAAAACCAAGAATGTGAAGGATCTTGAAAGGATCTGCATAGAGGAATGGTCCAAAATCCCTCCAAATGTGTTCCTTAACCTTATCAAACATTACAGGATAAGACTCCATGCTGTTATCCTTGCCAGAGGTGGTTGCACTAAGTACTAAATGAGGAGTGCCAATACTTATGAAACCTTGATTTTGGTTAAATGTATTTTGTATTAAATAATTGTATGATTTTGGTTAGTTCCATTGAAATTTTAAGTACAGTTTTTCTCACATGTTAGTATTTTGAGTTTCTCTCTATAATTACACTCCCTGTCAACATTTTTAGAACACCTTCTCATTCAATATATATATTTTTTTTTTACTATTTTCTACATCGTAGAATAATAGTGAAGACGGCAAAACTATGAAACAACATGGAATCATGTAGTAACCAAAAACGTGTTAAACAAATCCACATATATTTTATATTTGAGATTCTTCAAATATCCACCCTTTGCCTTGATGACAGCTTTGCATACTTTTGGCATTCTCTCAACCAGCTTCAACTGGAATGCTTTTCCAATAGTCTTGAAGGAAGGAGTTCCCATATATGCTGAGCACTTGTTAGCTGCTTTTCCTTCACTATGTGGTCCAACTCATCCCAAACCATCTCATTTGGTTGAGATCGGGGGATTGTGGAGGACAGGTCATCTGCTGCAGCACCATCACTCTCCTTGGTAAAATAGTCCTTTTCCAGCCTGGAGGTGTGTTGGGTCATTGTCCTGTTGAAAAACAAATGATAGTCCCACCAAAACCAGATGGGATGGCGTATCGCTGCAGAATGCTGTGGTAGCCATGCTGGTTAAGTGTGCCTTGAATTCTAAATAAATCAGACTGTGTCACCATCAAAGCACCCCAACACCATAACACCTCCTCCATGCTTTAAGGTAGAAAATACACACACGGAGATCACCCGTTTTACCCACACCGCATCTCACAGACACGGGAGTTGGAACCAAAAATCTTCAATTTGGACTCCAGACCAAAGAAATTTTCACCGCTCGTGTTTCTTGGCCCAAGCAAGTCTCTTCTTATTATTGGTGTCCCTCAGTAGTGATTTATTTGCAGCAATTTGACCATGAAGGCCTGATTCACGCAGTCTCCTGAACAGTTGACGTTGAGATGTGTCTGTTACCTGAACTCTGTGAAGCATTTAATTTGGCATGCAATTTCTGAGGCTGGTAACTCTAATGAACTTATCCTCTGCAGCAGAGGTAACTCTGGGTCTTCCTTTCCTGTGGCGGTCCTCATGAGAGACAGTTTTTTATAGTGCTTGATGGTTTTGTGACTGCACTTGAAGAAACTTTCAAAGTTCTTGAACTGTTCCGCATTGACTGACCTTCATGTCTTAAAGTAATGATTGATTGTCGTTTCTCTTTGCTTATATGAGCTGTTCTTGCCATAATATGGCCTTGGTCTTTTACCAAGTAGGGCTCTTCTGTATACCCCCTACCTTGTCACAACACAACTGATTGGCTAAAACACATTGAGCAGGAAAGATATTTCACAAATTCACTGTTATTTGAAATGCATTCCAGATGACTACCTCATGAAGCTGGTTGAGAGAATGCCAAGAATGTGCAAAGCTGACATGACGGCAAAGGGTGGATATATGAAGAATCTCAAATATAACATATATTTTGGTTACTACGTTATTTCATAGTTTTGATGTATTCACTATTATTCTACAATGTAGAAAATAGTTCAAATAAAGAAAAACCCTTGAATGAGTGGGTGTTCTAAAACTTTTGACCAGTAGTTTATATTGTTTATATTTTTTAAAGTATTGTTTGTGCGTTGCCAGTCAAGGTTGCCAGTAATTTTGGAGCCCACTGTATGTAACGTCGTCAGTAGGCTATAGTAACCTATGCTTCAGAGGGGTGGGGCAGGTAGCCTACGCACACCCACTGGCAAAGATTTCCAGCTGCCAGGCGGACACTGGAATACGTGTCTGAGGGACAGAGTGCATAGGAGCTTTGTTGTATTTTTTTTTGTGAGACTGGAAAAAAATGTCCAGAATGTAAAATAATGTTATTAACCTGTTCCCATGCTTTTAAAATAATGGTTCTGTTCCGGAACAGCATAGATAATTCCGTTCGGGTACTGTTCCTCTAATAATTCTGTTATTTTCCAGCTTTTGGTTCTGTTCCCTGAACCGGTTACAACTCTTGGTGCTAACAAAACAGCCTGGTTTTTAATCATAAAGAAGTGTTTTTCAACTTTGGCTGAAGACATTTCTTATGTCCAGTGGTACAAAGAACATAACTCAAGGTAGATTTAACCACTTAATGCTGATCCATGATATGCTACTTGCCCCTATCCCAATATTAAACCACTGATCCAGGATATGCTACTTGCCCCTATCCCAATATTAAACCACTGATCCAGTATATTCTACTTACCCCTATCCCAATATTAAACCACTGATCCAGGATATTCTGCTTACCCCTATCCCAATATTAAACCACTGATCCAGGATATGCTGCTTACCCCTATCCCAATATTAAACCACTGATCCAGGATATGCTGCTTACCCCTATCCCAATATTAAACCACTGATCCAGGATATGCTGCTTACCCCTATCCCAATATTAAACCACTGATCCAGGATATGCTGCTTACCCCTATCCCAATATTAAACCACTGATCCAGGATATGCTGCTTACCCCTATCCCAATATTAAACCACTGATCCAGGATATGCTGATCCAGGATATTACCCCTATCCCAATATTAAACCACTGATCCAGGATATGCTGCTTACCCCTATCCCAATATTAAACCACTGATCCAGGATATGCTGCTTACCCCTATCCCAATATTAAACCACTGATCCAGGATATGCTGCTTACCCCTATCCCAATGTTGACAGTAAACTGTAAACATTTACATAGAGTTTATAGCCTGTTTAGTTTATACACTTCAAAAGGAATCAGCTGCGACCCACTCCCAATCTACCATTTAAGTGTTAAAAAAACCCACACATTTCAAAGCGTTCCTTTTCAATTAAAGGAACTGTGCAGTATAGGTGGTGGGAGCTGAATTTCCACATTTGAATAAGCACATCCTGGCCATTAGTGCAACGTTGGCCAATGTAACTCCATAAAAATATTTATTTGCATTTTTATGCCATTTTGGGACTGTCAGAAAGAGCCAAAACTAAGAGTAATTGACAGGATGATTGAAGGTTTGTAATGTTTCTCTAACCTTGGTGTAATGGCCAGTCTGTATAAATATTTTGACAGTATTAAAATATTATAGATAACTACAAAAAAGCTACTGTGGTCTATGGATTTCACCGATCCCAGATTTGTAGGCTATGTGCTTTAGCTAACTCCTTTCATTATCGTTGTCATCAGTATGTGCTTTAGCTGGGGGGACTAGGCTCTATCTCCTCCGAAACCACTGAATCTGTGTTGCCTTTCCAGTTTTCCAGAGTGCAGAGGCTAATCTCATAGTTCATGTCATGTTGATGCTAGCACTTAGTTAATCTCCCAAACTTGCTGCTTGAGTCAATTGTAATTGTGATGTGGAATTTGCAGACAGGGCAGGAAGTTTGACCCACGGCTCTGTGTCATGACTCGGCTACAATTGTTGTTAGCAACCTGGGCTAAATATCACTCCATACTCTGTCCATGAATTTATTATGATGTACTGCCAAAATAAAGGAAACACTTGAGTAAATGAGGATACAAAGTCTTTTGAAAGCAGACGCTTCCACACAGGTGTGGTTCCTGAGTTAATTAAGCAATTAACACATCCTATCGTGCTTAGGGTTATGTATCAAAATGCCCAGTTGTGCATTATTCTGGCTACCATGGCTAGAAGAGGACATCTCAGTGATGTTGAAAGAGGTCTCAAAGGAGCATAGGGTGTTTAAAGGGTGTGTGTGTCAGTCACCAGATCTTAACCCAACTGAACCAGCGTTTTCCACCGCCATGAACAAAACTCAAAATTATGGAATTTCTCATGTAAGAATGGTGTCATATCCCTCCAATAGAGTTCCAGACACTTGCGAATCTATGCCAAGGCACATTGAAGCTGTTCTGGCGGCCCAACGCCCTATTAAGACATTTTATGTTGGCGTTTCCTTTATTTTGGCAGTTTCCTTTATTCCTCTGTAATGTCTGACTGGCACTGTGGCTGTATTCTATCATTCCAGCTTTTCTTCCATCTTCAAAAAGAACGGACCTTTCCGGAACCCAGGGCCAAGTTCTACATCGCAGAAATGGCAAGCGCACTGGGCTATCTGCATTCTCTCAACATAGTTTACAGGTACATGGATTGCGTGTATGTATACAAAACATTAAGAACACCTGCTCTTTCCATTTATATCGACTGACCAAGTGAATCCAGGTGAAAGCGATGATCCCTTATTGATGTCACTTGTTAAATCTACTTCAATCCGTGTAGATGAAGGGGAGGAGACAGGTTAAAGAAGGATCTTTAAACCTTAAGACATGGATTATGTATGTGTGCCATTGAGTGTGAATAGGCAAGACAAAGGATTTAAGTGCCTTTGAATGGGGTATCGTAGTAGGTGCCATGCGCAAAGGTTTGTGTCAAGAACTGCAACACTGCTGGGTTTTTCAAGTTCAACAGTTTCCCGTGTGTATTAAGAATGGTCCACCACCCAAAGGACATCCAGCCAACTTGACACAACTGAGGGAAGCATTGGAGTCGACATGGGCCAGCAACCCTGTGGAACGCAATCAAAACACCATGTAGAGTCCATGCCCTGAAGAATTGAGGCTCTTCTGAGGGCAAACTCAATATTAGGGCAAACTCAATATTAGGACGGTGTTCCTAATGTTTGGTATACTCAGTGTATGAATGTGTGATGAGTAACCTTGCCTGAGCATGGGCTTTGGCTCAACAGGCAAACCCGGTCTTGAGGTGTGCAGGAGTCCCAGGTTCAAATCCAGTCAGTGGCAAAGGCTGTATTGGATAAGTGAGTCACCCATGTGGACAGGCTGGCTGGTTGTCTTGGCTCTGGTACACCAGTTGGCAAAAGGTCTGTAGTAGAGCGTGAATGCCATCCTGAGCCAGCTACCACCCGGTTACTCAAACCTGCACCTTAGATTCTGCTGCCCTATGCATGTACATGGACTTGGAATCACTGGTCACTTTAAGAATAGAACACTAGCCACTACTGTTTTACTCATTTCACATGTATATACTGTATTCTATTCTACTGTATTTTAGTCAATGCCACCCCAACATTGCTCGTCCTAATATTTCTTAATTCCATTATTTTAGATGTGAGTATTGTTAGATATTACTGCACTGTTGCAGCTAGGAACACAAGCAATCATATTTGATTTGAATGTTAGAATGTGTCTAATAAGGTTTCCTATGTCGTGAAACAGTTTCCACATGAAATATCCTGAATGAGCAATGAATACAACACACATCCCCTTTGAACTTTGATATTTGAAGTGTTCCTTTTTCAAGAGGTCGGCTGTAGTAATGTTTAATAAGTCCAATGTCACTGCTGTCACGGTTGCAGCACGTGTATAGTCGTTCATTAACGGGCTTATTGTTCGTGTCACCTCAGTATGTGTTACACCTGTGCTGGTTGCTATCTTGTTAGTGGGAAAGCCCTACATGTTTTGTTTTGGTTGTTGGTGAGTGACTGTTAGTTCCCATTCTGTTTGAGCTGGGGAACGTAATGCATGTTTGTGCTGCTGTTCTCTTAGGTCTGGTGTGTAGTGTAGTGTGGTGGTGTCTCTTGTCGTGATGTGTTTTTGTCCCACATTTAAATGTTTAATCCTTGTCCCTACAGGAAGCCTTTTGCCTCTTGGTAGGCCGTCATTGTAAATAATAATTTATTCTGAATTGACTTGCCTCGCTAAATAAAAACATGTGAAGGCAATTTTCCCTCAACATGGGGTCTGTCCCCATAGTCCCTCAAGCCATCCACTTTGCCTGTCGTTTCAGTTTGTGTAACCTTTAACTAGGCAAGTCCAGAACAACTTCTTATTTCCAATGACGGCCTACTGGGGAACAGTGGGTTAACTGCCTTGTTCAGGGGCAGAATGACAGATTTTTACCTTATCAGCTCGGGGATTCGATCCAGCAACCTTTTGGTTACTGGCCCAACGCTCTAACCACTATGCTACCTGCCACCCCCGGTTTAGTGTAATGCTGGTTCAGGGACTCATGTAAATTGATATCAACTGGATGTGAATCGCTAGGATTAAAGAAACCTCTCTTGAAGATTGTTTTGATATCCTCTGTTGCCCAGAAGTAGGAAGATAATAGCTCTTGTATTCCATTAAGCACAGTTCTATTATCCAATATCAACAACGTTGGATAATGTTCATGTTTGTTTTTTCACAGGGACTTGAAGCCAGAAAATATCCTTCTCGACTTTGAAGTAAGTGTGACATCCTAACTCATTTGCAGTGCATAAGTAATCTGTTTAATATGTGGAGTAGCTTAGGGCTGTATGCAATCGAAACTGCATTAGCAATCTTTTTGCTTAACAACTGCCTTCGTACAAATGTATCTTGACAACTGAAATCCTCCTCCCATAAATGTAGTCTACCTGGTATTTTAACATTACCCCAAATAATTCTGCATATCAGTTTAACCTCAAGGAAAGTGTTTACTTTAGTTTAGCCTTTAATACACTGAAAAAAAAACATATAAATTCAACATGTTGGTCCCATGTTTTCACGAGCTGAAATAAAAGATCCCAGAAATGTTCCATACGCACAAAAAGCCTATTTCTATCAAAATGTGTGCACACATTTGTTTACATCACTGTTAGTGAGCATTTCTCCTTTGCTGAGATAATCCTGATAGTTGTGGCATATCAAGAAGCTGATTAAACAGCATGGTCATTACACAGGTGCACCTTGTGCTGGGGACAATAAAAGGCCACTCTTAAATGTGCAGTTTTGTCACACAACACAATGCCACAGAAGTCTCAATTTTTGAGGGAGCGTGCAATTTGCATGCTGCCTGCAGGAATGTCCACTAGAGCAGGAATGTCCACAGAGAATTTAATTTCTCTACCATAAACCACCTCTCACGTTATTTAAGAGAATTTGACAGTACTTCCAACCGGCCTCACAACCGATTATGTGTAATGTGTCGTGTGGGCAGGCGGTTTGCTGATGTCAACGTTGTGAACAGAGTGCCATGTGGTGGCAGCGGGGTTATGGTATGGGTAGGCATGAGCTACGGACAACGAACACAATTGGATTTTATGAATGCACAGAGAAACTGTGACGAGATCCTGAGGCCCATTGTGCCAAACATCCTTCGCCATCACCTCATGTTTCAGCATGATAATGTAGCAAGGATCTGTACTCAACTCCTGGAAGCTGAAAATGTACCATTTATTCCATGGCCTGCATACTCACCAGACATGTCACCCATTGAAAATGTTTTGGATGCTTTGGCTCAACTTGTAAGACGGCGTGTTCTAGTTTGTGCCAATATTTGTTATTGTTAATTTATTTTATTTTTTAAAACTTTAGTTTATTTAGTAAATATTTTCTTAACTCTATTTCTTGAACTGCATTGTTGGTTAAGGGCTTGTAAGTGCTACTACACCGGTTGTATGCGGCACGTGACAAATAAAATGGATTTGATATCCAACAACTTCGCACAGCCATTAAAGAGGAGTGGGACAACATTCCACAGACTACAATCAACAGCCTGCGAAGGAGATGCGTTGCTCTGCATGAGGCAAATGGTGGTCTCACTAGATACTGACTGGTTTTCTGATCCACACCCCTAAGTTAAAAATATATATATATTATTTTATCTGGGACCAACAGATGGGACCATCTGTATTCCAAGTCATGTAAAATCCATAGATTAGGGCCTAATTATTTTTTTCAATTGACTGATTTCTTTAGATGAACTAACTTTGTAAAATCTTTTAAATTGTTGTGTTTTTATATTTTTGTAGAGTTTAAATGTTTTCAGTGTTTACTACTAAACTCAGTAAAAAAAAAAGAAACGTCCTCACACTGTCAACTGCTTTTATTTTCAGCAAACTTAACATGTGTAAATATTTGTATGAACAAGATCCACAGACCATGTAACTAACAGAAATGGAATATTGTGTCCCAGAACAAAAGGGGTGGGGGGCTGTATGGCTGGTGGGAGGGTCATGTCAGGATGAGCCTGTAGGAAGGGTACCACATGAGGGAGGAGGATGTCTTCCCTGTAACGCACAGCATTGAGATTGCCTGCAATGACACACAACAAGCTCAGTCCGATGATTCTGTGACACACCACCCCAGACCCTCCACCTCCAAATCTATCCCGCTCCAGAGTATAAGCCTTGGTGTAAAACTCATTCCTTGAAAGATAAACGCAAATCTGACTATCACCCCTGGTGAGACAAAACCGTGACTCGTCAGTGAAGAGCACTTTTTGCCAGTCCTGTCTAGTCCAGCGACGGTGGGTTTGTGCCCATAGGCGACATTGTTGCCAGTGATGTCTGGTGAGGACCTGCCTTACAACAGGCATACAAGCCCTCAGTCCAGCCTCTCTCAGCCTATTGAGGATAGTCTGAGCACTGATGGAGGGATTGTGCGTTCCTGGTGTAACTCGGGCAGTTGTTGCTATCCTGTACCTGTCCCGCAGTTGTGATGTTCAGATGTACCGATCATGTGCAAGTGTTGTTACATGTGGTCTGCCACTGCGAGGACGATCAACTGTCCGTCTTGTCTCCCTCTTAGGCGTCTCACATTGCAATTTATTACACTGGCCACATCTGCAGTCCTCATGGCTCATTGCAGCATGCCTAAGGCACGTTCACGCAGATGAGCAGGGCCCCTGGGCATCTTTCTTTTGGTGTTTTTTTCAGAGTCAGTAGAAAGGCCTCTAGTGTCCTAAGTTTTCATAACTGTGACCTTAATTGCATGAGCTGTTAGTGTCTTAACGACCGTTCCACGGGTGCATGTTCATTAATTGTTTATGGTTCATTGAACAAGCATGGGAAACAGTGTTTTAAACCCTTTACAATGAAGATCTGTGAAGTTATTTTGAATTTGACAAATGACCTTTTAAAGCCAGGGTCCTGAAAAGGGGCGTTTATTTTTTTGCTGAGTTTAGTCATTGGAAAAAATTGTCTCAAACTAACCAATCCAACAGCTTATAAAGAAAGCAACTGTCTGTGGTGAAGCCTAATCCTTCACCAGCTAACACATCTCACACGAACGGCAGTGTCATTTTCAGTTAAGAAGAGAACGTTTGATTTGATTGTTTAACTAATGCGTTTCCTGACCGGCCTTATTGAGACTAAGGAAATTGCGAGTGTCCTGAGAGTTGGCTACTCTCGCCAAAATTCCACAAAGAAAATGTATATTCTTCAGTTCTGACTGAGGATAATGGTGGCAAACACTGTCTAAAATTGTCCCTGACTCCCCTTCTTTAAAGGGACATATAGTCTTGACGGACTTCGGATTGTGCAAGGAAGGCATTTCCCAAGCCGAGACGACAAGCACATTTTGTGGGACACCTGAGGTAAAGTTGAACATGTTTTCCAGGACAGCATATGTAATAAGGCATAATAACCTTTTTTAATGTCTGGACCACTGTTCTGGATTGAGACTGAAAAGGCCTGTCATTGCTAATTTATTTAACCCCCCCCCCTAGTACCTAGCTCCAGAGGTCCTGAAGAAACAACCGTATGACAACACAGTGGACTGGTGGTGTCTAGGATCAGTGCTCTATGAAATGCTCTTTGGCCTGGTGAGTTACAGTAGTAGACATTGAAAACAGGCACAATATGTACGGACAGAACACACCCGTGACATAATGCCTGATCACACACTGTCTTAACAGTAACACACATCTATCTCCCCTCTGTTCCACAGCCTCCGTTCTACAGCAGAGACACCCATGAGATGTATGAAAACATCCTCCACAAACCCCTGATGATGCGTCCCGGAGCGTCCAACACGGCCTGGTCCCTCCTGCAGGCTCTACTGGAGAAGGACGGCACACACAGACTGGGCTCCAGAGACGACTTTGTGAGTGGTGACCCTCACAGCATGGCAGTGGTTTATGGTTTTATGTCACCCATCTCATTTAGTTAGAAAATATTGTGACCCAAGACTTTTTAAATACTCCAAACTCACTAAATACACACAAATGGACCTTCCTCGAAGTCACAAGAGGTTGGTGGCACCTTACTTGGAGAGTGCGGGATCATGGTGTGAATGGAGCGGAATAGTTGGAATGGTAACAATTACATAAAACCTATGGTTTCCAGGTGTTTGATGCCATTCCATTTGCTCCGTTCCGTCCATTATTGTGAGCTGTTCTCCCCTCAGCAGCCTACAGTGCTCTAGATCCCAAGCTACCATTTATTTAAGTAACACAGCAGTATGCTTCATAGTCTCACAACTGTGACTCATGTATTGCTGTAGCTGATGGCATCTGACTCTCTCTGGTGGAGAAACATTGTCATGACCAGGAGTTGCTCAATACCTGCAGTGTCTGGCAATGTTCATTTCTTCTTGGCAGATGGATTGCATTACATCGCTTTCATCAGTATGAAGTAATAGCATTTGCCTTGGTTGTTCTAGAACTGAAAAAGATCTATTCTCTTTTTTTCAGAATGAGATCAAAGCACATAACTTCTTCTCTGCGATCAAGTGGGATGATCTGGAACAGAGAAAGGTTCCACCTCCATTCACTCCCAATGTGGTAAATGTTCTCAGGGTTACATGTGATTCTGATGTATGGTAACACACGGCAGATGCAACATCAGACCACAAGCATGAATGAACTGATGTTTGTTTTTTCCTCTTTCCTGTTTTGCAGAATTCTCCTTACGACATCACAAACTTTGATCCAGAATTCACAGATGAGACCGTTCCAAACTCTGTGTGCTATACTGAACATGCCATAGTCAACGCCAGTGTAATGGAGGCTGATGATGCCTTCCTAGGTTTTTCCTACGCGCCCCCTCAGATGACTCCTTCCTATGAAAGACTTGCTGTGAGGACCTGCCCCAGAGTTCTGTGAAATTGCCTTAATTTTTATTTTTTACAAGGAGCACGTGTGCACCTAAGTTGAAAAATGTAGGTGCACACAAAGAAATGTAGGACCACATTGAGAAATATTTGAGGTAAGAAAGCTAGAATCCTTAATTATTCTAGGTGAACTGGTGCACAGCAAAATCTTAAGGCACATATGCAATCAAAATGGATGCACTGTAGAGCCTTGACCTTAACCCAGTATTATTCTATCCTGGTCCTGGAAATCTATAGGGTATGCAGGATTTGTTCCAGCCCAGTAGCTTGTTGAGTGTATTTAGGTGTGTTAGTGCTGGTCTGGAACAAAGCCTGCACACCCTATGTGTCTCCAGGATCAGGACTGAAAAACACTACCTTAAACTGTCCTAAATATTTTGAATAAAAGGGAAGAATTTATATTGTGGATTAACCCGTTTTGAGAAAAGCCAAAGTGAGCAGAAGTTGTGATCAGACAGCACTTATGAAAAGGGTTTGGGTTGCAGACTGTGTCAAGAAACCTTTATTTTTACCTAATGATATTTATATAACAAATTATATTTTTAAGAAATGTTGGCCAGATTTCTTTCTTGACACATGTATTGGTTGTTGGCTCATGTCCATTTTGGTTCTTTGTTTGAAGAAACAAGGACATTCAGTGTGATGTTGTCAGGGTGGGGGTGGGTAAAGAAATAAAAATGTCCCCGAAATAAAATCCTAAATTTAAGTGGCGAGTTGGGATGAAAGCGCTTCCTCAAAATCTTTTCGTTCCACTTTAAAAGCAGATTTTGTGGATTTAATGAAATGGCAGTGAACATGTCATTTATATGCTTTCAGAACAGCTAAAAGGAATTGTTTTGTCTCTTCCAATATCAAAAGATTTGTTATCCTAACAAGATCACTGGTTAATGGTATATTTAGAAAGTGCTTGTAGTAGGTTTATTTATAGATTCATTGTTAGTTTGTGGTGGGGGGGTTCTCAGTCGGAAATACTAGGTCACGAAATATAGTCTTGTGTTGACAGAGGTCATTTCAGTTCAGATTTTCATTATGTGTGTTTATATAGACCTTTTCTGTAATGGCTCCAGTGACTTTACTTTGCAAACAGGTGCTGCGCCATCTGATTTATTTCTGTGGTTTGCTTGCCTGTCTGTGTTTCAGTTTACAAACTCATAATCTTGCCTTAATTGACACTCCTTCCTTAGAAATCCTCACAGAAAACCTCAACCACCAGACTAGGATTTCCATACCATTTCTAACTAACGAGTGTTGTCAACATGCCTCATTGTTCAATACAATGCCTTGGATGTACTGTACATTAAAATAATAATTAAATGAACCAACAAGTTTGTTTTCGATGTCTTGTTTATTACGGAGATGGGGGGACTTGTCTGTGCACTCAAATTAGCGAGCACAGTTCAAAGTTCAAGTCGCGTGATATCTTGACTGTGTGACTAGTCTCTTCAGCCAACTCTTTAGCTAACGTTAGTCAGTCGGTAACATAAAATGGAAGACTTTTTCTTACTGAAAGAGTCAGTTTTGTCTTTTCTAGACAGAAGTGGAGCTCTTCTTCAACTTGCTGAAGACTGCAAACCATTCAACGGTAAGTTTTAAGGGCCAGTTGTAGACTAGCTAGCGAGAGCTTTCGGTCAGTGTTAGCTAGCTAGCTAATGGGATTGTGTGACTCCTGAGGAAAGGGTAACCTAGGCAACCCTGTACCCACTTGGAGGATGTGATGACGTGAGACGCAGTCCTTCATAGATGACAGCAAACTGTTAAATAACTGATATGGTTATGTAAATTGATAGAGTTGACTTTATAACAGCTACATCAATCACCCAAGAACCTATTCCCCTTCAGACATCCAGCGAAATGAAGCTGTGTATCGGTTCTGTATCCGTGTGAACCCTTCAGACCTAATCGAACTGGATCCTAGATTGGGTGACTGTGTTCTCAATGACCCCCTCAAAGCTACAGCACTGTTTCAATCTGTAAGTCCAAAACATCTCCCATATACATTACCCCTTATTCAAACCTTGAATTTTGAACATACTGGTTTTTGTTGTCACTCTTTCAGGTTTGTTTTCTGTCAATAAAGACACTCTCCCTCATAGAGAAAATCCACACAGAAAGTCAGGTGAATGTGATCCTGAAGTTTACACACTTACCTCCGTTCCCTGAGTACACCTTGGACCTCTGTGAGTTTCCCTGTGGTTATGGCCCCATGAGGCCTGTTGCCATGGAGGGCTTGGCCATCGCGATGACTAGGGTCTCAAAGTACACTCAGGGAGCCAGGTTTCTCTGTTCTGAGGAGGACTGTCCCTGCTCAACAGGTAGGCCTGATTACAAGTAACCTATTTCTGTTTTCATAACATCACAGTAATGCCATTTACAAATTCTGTAATATGATGTTATCCTCAGGGTTCCATCACATCAGAGTGCACGCACCCGGAGCCACTGAGTCAGCCACGGTGAGGAGTGACTTCAGCTGCCTGCTCTGCTCCTCTCACCTCAAAGAGGACATAAAGTTCCGGGTCCTGGGGGGTGAGAATGTCCCTAAATGATACCTGATGAAGTAGCCTCACATGCCATTCTTACATGTAACTCGTCATTTCTTACTAGCTCTGATTTTGCTGACAGCTACTTTATTGAAGAAAATGTACTTGAATGTGATTGTCTCATCTAGCTACCTTAAGATGGATGCACTGGATAAGAACATCTGCTAAATGACTGACCTTTTGTAATGTAAATATAATGTGGTTTGGAAACAGACAAGCAGCTTGTAGAGCTGATCCATGTTAAAGCACTGGATGTCCTGAAAGTCCATTCTCCCAGTGCCCTCAGGTACCAGTCTGTCACCCTGTTTCTCAGAGGTAAGCTCACATAATAATGATCATTTTGCCCAAACGTTTTGTAATGTTCACATATTGCAAGTCAAGATTTTGTTTTTAATAGATTTGACTTTATCTCCTTAGAAAAGTAACTTAGAAGTTTGTATGGAATTTTCTATTTTCCATTACAAATTTAATTTTGGAGCCTAAATCCAATGGGGGAAGAGTTAAAATAGAGGTTTGAGTAGCCAGCCACGCAGTAGTGCCCCTGGGTGAGATATTAGGTATTCCTGTGCCCTCCAATAACATTGTCCAGCCATTACCCCTGAGAGAGCAGTGATTCTCAGTGCCAGTATTAGCATATTCTGTTGACCTAGTCTTCTGGAGGAATTCAACACAGCGAGATCATGTTACTAAACATATATGTTAATAAGTGTAAGAAACACTCATTAGTTGGGTCACACAACATACACACAGTGAGATCTTTGTTCCAAGGGCCTGGTTCCTGTGTTGCTCTTGGCAGGGGTGTGTAGGTGCCTTGCATATTCCTCAAATAATTAGGAAAAAGCAAGACAGAACCAGACAACCCCTCTGAGTGTTATGGTTCTGTTTCCCTCACAACATTGTAGATGAGCTGTGTAACTCCATGAGGATTGGACGTCTGTACAGGGTGCTGGGCATACCGGCCCATGTCCACCATTGGCCCAACGTCACCTGGAGTGTAGAGGCCAATAGCGTTCAACCGTGGGAGCCTGAAAGGACCTATATGCATGCTTACAATGGTACAGATCAGCTTACATTAAATCCTATTCAGAATCTATAGGTCTGATTTTCAGCTACTCCGAGAAAGCCATTCATAAGGAACATGTATGTGTGTGTCCTTGTGTGTGAGGACTGTGACCTCTGACTTGCTTATACCAGAACAGTACAGTCAAAAGTTTGGACAAACCTACTCATTCCAGGGTTTTTATTTATTTGACCTATTTTCTACATTGTAGAATAATAGTGAAGACATAAAAACAACACATATGGAATCATGTAGTAACTAAGTGTAAAACAAATCTAAATATATTTTATGAGATTCTTCAAATAGCCGCCCTTTGCCTTGATGACAGCATTGCACACTCTTGGCATTCTCTCAACCTGCTTCATGAGGTAGTCACCTGGAATGCATTTCAATTCAATTGTTAAGTTAATTTGTGGATTTTTTTTCCCTTAATGATTTTGAGCCAATCAGTTGTGTTGTGACAAGGTAGGATTGGAATACAGAGGATATCCCTATATTTGGTAAAAGACCAAGTCCATATTATGGCATGAACAGCTCAAATAAACAAAGAGAAACGACAGTCCACCATTACTTTAAGACATGAAGGTCAGTCAATCCAGAAAATGTTTCTTCAAGTGCAGTTGTAAAAACCATTAAGCGCTATGAAAAAACTGGCTCTCATGAGGACCGCTACAGGAAAAGGAGACCCATTGTTACCTCTGCTACAGGGGATAAGTTCATTAGAGTTACCAGCCTCAGAAATTGGAGCCCAAATAAATGCTTCAGAGTTCAAGTAACAGACACATCTCAACATCAACTCTTCAGAGGAGACTGTTTGAAACAGGCCTTCATAGTCAAATTGCTGCAAAGAAACCACTAGTAAAGGACACCAATAAGAAGAATAGACTTGCTTGGGCCAAGAAACACGAGTAATGGACATTAGATCGGTGGAAATCTGTCCTTTGGCTCCAAATTGGAGATTTTTGGTTCCAACCGCCGTGTCTTTGTGAGATGCAGAGTAGGTGAACGGATGATTTCAAGCATGTGTGGTTCCCACCGTGAAGCATGGAGGATGTGTGATTGTGCTTTGCTGGTGACACTGTCAGTGATTTATTTAGAATTCAAGGCACACTTAACCAGCATGGCTACCACAGCATTCTGCAGCAATACTCCATCTCATCTGATTTGCGTTTAGTAGGATTATCATTTGTTTTTCAACAGAACAATTAACCAAAACACTTCCAGGCTGTGTAAGAGCTATTTGTCGAAGGAGAGTGGAGTGCTGCATCAGATGACCTAGCCTCCACAATCCCCCGACCTCAACCCAATTGAGATGGTTTGGACCACAGAGTGAAGGAAAAGCAGCCAACAAGTGCTCAGAATATGTGGGAACTCCAAGACTGTTAGAAAAGCATTCCAGGTGAAGCTGGTTGAGAGAATGCCAAGAGTGTGCAAAGGGTGGCTACTTTGAAGAATCTAAAATAAAATATATTATGATTGTTTACATAGTTTGTCTTCACTAATATTCGACAATGTAGAAAATACAACAAATAAAGAACCCTTGAATGTGTAGGTGTCCAAACTTTTGACTGGTACTGTATATTCAATGACAACACCTCACAGTCCAGTAGATTCATTCCACCCCTCTTCTTTTCCTTCAACCACAACCCCCAGACACGGGCACCATCAGCTCTAACTTCCAGGCCCTGTTGACGGCAACAGCCTGTTCCCCCTGGAGGTTCTCTGCCATTGTGGCTAACATGTTTGGATCCCCTGTGGTTCCCCCAGGCTTGTACAGCACTCTGAAGCTGGGCCTGCTGCTTAGCCTGGTCCAGTGCCGGGAGGACAACCCAGACTCACTGCACTGCCTGGACCTGCTAGCGCTGACGACTGACACACTCATACTGGAAAGGTCTTGCATTATAATGCTTCAGTCAATTCATCAATCTCTGAATCAGTCAATCAATCAACCATGTTCTTAGGAAGTACAATGGCCAAAACAATAACATTACTACAGTAAAATTATACTATGCCTATATTCAAGTCAACAGCATAAATAAATAGTTGAGAGCCAGCCTCCGTTACCCCCGTCTTAGGCTGATGACGTACAGCCTGGGTCTGGCTGGCCGTGGGGTGAGACACCCTGCAACAGGGGAGATGTTTGCCTCTCTTTCTCGTGATGAACACGGAGCAGGCACGGCTAACATCCACGCTGGCTCCGCCCTGCTGGCCACTGGGGGCGTCTGCATGCTCGGGGACCTGGGCCACCACAAGAAAGATAAGATGGATGCCCTTCAGTCAGGTACAGAGCCCTGCTTACCTTGTAGCCTGGAGCCAGTCTGATACAGCTGTAGCAATGCAACATTATGGCACCTCCTGTGACACAAAGTATAGAGTAAGTTATGAGTGTATAGCCCAAGGGACTGGTTTCACACGGGGCCTTTGCCTTCTATCCACCACCAACAGTTAGTTCACCTTTGACCGCTCTCCTTCCCCACCCAGCTCTGGAGAGTCGGACAGTGTCTGTGATCATCCCAGGGAAGAAGTATGGAGAGGATGCTGACCAGCAGATCTCCTTCCCTGTCCAGTGCAGCTTCTGGGCCTTGGCAGACTCCACAGCTCCCTCAAACAAGACCACCAGGACTGACAGTACAGTGCTGGGAACAGTGGTGGGTCATAGTCGTTGAATTTACATTACCATTCAAATTTATTGGACTACTGCACTTGATAAATGTGAGTGCCCCCATTGGGTTGTTGTCTGATATGGTGATTCTGCAACAATGCTATTCCATGTGAGCAGTTTGAAACCTTTTCTCCTACCACACAATGCCAATAGCACTCAGCACTGGCAAATATGTGTTCCCGAAATGTCAAATCTGAGCCAGCCAATTGTCTTTTTAGGCGTTTGCTTTATGTAGGCAAAGCAGGAAGGGGAGACAATTTACTCTCTTCAGAGGATGTAGTTAATTGTTCCACTCATGGAATAGGCTGCTGTCCAAACAAACACTTTCAGGTTCTCTTCCACTTTGGCCTGTGCCTATTCAGGATGGACAAGAAACAGTACTCTAGTGGTAAATATAGTACTTCCATGTTAAGGTATTTTAACAAAATGAGCTACCAGCCACATGAAAATCTGTGATCCATTGTGTGTGTAGGACATGGGTCCGGTCCCTGCCCAGTTGGCTGAGGCCTTTGGTCTGGTGATCCTGTGTCGGGAGGCAGGGGGAAAGCAGGCCCTGCTAGCCCAGACGGTGCACACCCTCAGACAGGCAGTGCAACCTGGAGAGCCCCTCTACCCATCCTGCATGCAGTTCACCACACAGGACTATAAGGAGGTAAAACCACACAATACTGTACACACTATAATGATGATATTTACCTTTCATGTAATTTATGGCACATAGAAAAAATACATCCGCACTTTTAGATGCTTTGTGACTGACAACATTGACTTACCATTGAGGGGCTCTCCGGGCTGCACTCTTCCTTCCCCTAGCTTCTGGCCCACACCCAGAGGATCCAGACAGAGCTGAGCCCTGGGGCAGAGATGATGATCCATGGCTATTACATGGCCAGCAGAAGGGTCCGCTCAGACTCTGGGCATGGTGCAAAGGTGTCTGTGGCCTCCATCAAGCTACTGTAAGGGCCTACCACATGCTGAGGGTTATTCATTTAAAAAATACCATGTTTAATATTTATACACATCACCCTTTTACTTATTTTAGTGTTTAACTTGGGCATTTGTCAAATCTGATTTAACTGTAAGAGAAAAATCCCTTCAAATTCTCAGGGCACCTGCAGCTTTAGAAGTGTTCTCTGTAATGTCATATTTCTCCACAAGGTGGAGGGCAATCATTAATTTACAGAACCAATAAATGGGTGCCAGTCTAGACTATTTTTTTGTGTAGGCGGGAAAATATTTTCAGTGGTATCAGTTTATTTTTACACAATTTCATCAGTGTTACTATATAGATGTACAAAAGGCTTATCACCAAGACAGGTTTTTCCAGATCTGATGGTCTGTTCCTACATGATGCATTTCATTGCAAGTTAGTAACTACCATTACTCACAGTAAATTCTGCTTAGCTAAAAACTAGACATTTGTTTACTTCTAATTGTCTTTATTGGCATGTTTCTTCCAGGATCTCCCTGGCTGAGGCCCACAGTAAACTGTGTCTGAGAAGCACAGTGCTGGAGGAGGATGCAGTGATCGCTGTGTTGCTGTGTGAAAACTCCATCACTCTCAGACATGGTATGACACACAGGACCGAAGGCCAAGTCAGCAGCCAAACTCATAGATCCCATTTGCTGCCATGTTGAAATCACACATCGTGGCTAATTAACAGTCAAAGAACAAACCCCTCCAGACTCGGCACCATTTCTAGAGATGTCGCAGTCCAACCTTTCTTTTGTCTAGGGTGCCACACCCCCCCCCCAACTAGTACAAAGTCTTTAATACTCCTGTATATGGGGAGAAAAATACATCAGCAGAGCATGGTGAAGAATCCCGCAGCCATGCCTAGGTCTTGCTTTAATGTCAGTGAGTGGGGATTTCTACAGGGAAATCACATTATCAGTCACATGCAGGTGTAGCTACAGGCAAGAGTATCCTGGCCATGATCTTCTTTGCTCTAGTAATAGCAGTCTAGATTTTCCCTGATAGTTGGTCTGGGGACTGCTCCCTCTATCTACAGGAGCCTCAGCGCTCGTTATCCCACCCGACGCAGCATTTCCCTGTGACCTGTGTGACCTGGAAGCTCTCCACAGGAGAGACCTTATCCTGGAGCAGCTCCAACAGAGCATCCTGCACTTTGTCTACGCCTACGCACCCGGGGCTGCCAGCTACATCACTGAGGAGGAATAGGACCACAGCTAAGTTAAAGGATTTTTCTATATTGAATTTCAATGGTGAAATGAGCTACTCAGAATAAAGAAACGCAACGTATTGATCCCAGAAATTGTCCATACGCACAAAGCGCTTCACATTGAGCATTTCTCCTCTGCCAAGATAATCCATCCACATGACAGGTGTGTCATACCAAGTATCTGATTAAACAGCATGATTGCTGTTACCACATCAGGTTGAGGGAGAGTGGAATTGGCATGCTGACTGCAGGAATGTCCACCAGAGTATTGAATGAGAATTTGGCAGTACATCCGACCGGTCTCACCTGCGACAAGCCACCCAGACAGGTGATAAAACTAATTCTGATTGAGCCTATTCCCTCCCAGGCCTACGCACCTGCAGTCAATTGAAATCCATTGATTAGGGTCTAATACATGAACTGTAACATTCATGTTTCAATGTAGGCAGAAAAAAAGATTGCGATTAATGTACCATAAAATATTTTATTTCATAACAGGGCAGAAAAAGAAAACATTTAACCTTGAGCAGGTGAGTCAGACCAAGGTTGTGCTTTTGACAGGCAAGAATGTTGAAAATATGGTGATAGTTTAGGTCTCCAGGGTCACATTTGTGAAGGAGGTCATGCACTGCTTTCCAAACCTTGTGAATTGTCAATGAATAGAAGAAATCAGTTAAATGACCATTGTCTAATGAGATTAGCCATCAACCTACAACTTTCTACCATTGTGGGTGTAGTTGCAATGCTGGTAATTCAAATGAATGGCTTTTCAGCAGGGTAAATTAGCAGAAATGTCAGAAAAGGCATCAATTCCATTTAAAAATGAATGAACACAGGTAGAAAAACTTAGTTGACACCTCAACCCAGGAAATAACTCCCCTACTGCAGGCCTAACATGATGAAATAAGAGTCTCAAACCTTAGTCAGGGATTGCAGGTTTAATGATTGAAGGTAGACCCTGCAAAATGTCCCTGCCACGAGGTGCACTGCAGATATTGAGCTAAGCAAGATGCACACGCTTCAACACTTATGGAAATTGACCCACTATCCCCTTTACCATAATCGCTGCTGCGTCTACCTGTAATGATCAATGCTAATATTGGCAGTTCAGTTAGTCACAGCATCCCAATTTAGTCAGATCAGTAAACAGCAAAAGTGAGAAGTCATCACAACTCCAGTAGAAGACTGAAGGAAACCAATTGGCTATTTAGCCCTCACTCACCATAGGGTTGAGATTTAAGTCTTCATATTCCACATACTGGATCATCAAACCCAATCTAGGAGAGAACAGTCTATTAGCATGACTATCATTTGATTGTAGTTAGGCAAAATATGCAAGCAATTATACTGTAGTTCAGGAAGTCTCTCTCAGCATCCCAATTTAGTCTGATGGGTAAACGGCAAAATGTAGAACTCATCACAACTCCAGTTTCTTGCACATCTGCAGATCAAAGACATGTTTGGCCCTCAGATTAAAAATAATATTTTACTCACCACAGGGCAAGATCTACGTCAGTCTTCAATATACATCCTGGCCCATTAACTCTACGAAAGAACAGAATCTTATTAAAATTATAATTTGATAGACAATGTAAAATCTCAGAATAATGTTAGTCACTATCAGCACCCCAATAATGGTCTGATGGGTAAACGGCAAAAATGATAACTCATCACAACATTAACCGAAGGGAAAACAGATTTCAAACAGGCCACTCAAGTGGGCTGGTTGTATACTAGTCAGTTAATGCCAGTGGAAACGAGAAGGTATAGGCCTAACTCACCAAAAACAAGATGTAGATTGCGTGTCTCTCATTGCACGAAGGGCAGAGTGTATGCAGGTTCACTGCTCCCTGTACTTGATTGACGAGTTAAGGTCACTCCATCACCTGGTTGTATAAGCCTTAACTGAAAGGAAAACCCCAAACCCACAGACACTAGGCTCTCTATGGAATGAGTGACACCCCTGGTGTAGATCTGTTATTGAGTCTTCAGTACCCTGCCAGCCAATCAAATCTGTGGGAGAAAAACATTGTTATACTGATGATCATTGGCCACCAATCGAGATGTGGGTTGAAAGGGTATTCTTTAGTTAGAATAATGCTGGTGGTTCAGTTAGTCACAGTCTCAACACCCCAATTTAGTCAGATGGGTAAACGGCAAATGTGTGAAGTCATCACAGTACCAGCAGAACAGACTAGCAGAGCATAGCTTATAGTTAGGAAATGAACTCACCTCAGTACACTACTGGCATAGCCAGCACCATCTGTCCCCAAAAGAAAAACCTGTGAAAAAAACTGAATTAACTTTGCGACAAAAATAATAAATCAAATTTGACTGACAGTTGTGGTATGGTCAGTGTTGTGATTTTACTGGTAGTTCAGTTAGTCTCAGCAACCAAATTTAGTCAGATGGGTAAACGGCAAAAATTATATTCTAGGCCTTTTAATAAGCCTTGGTTTAAGAATGGACGACTCACTCCAGTACAACAAAGGATGCATCCGTGTCTGGATCCTTTTACACCCTTCAAGTCCATGAACGCTATAAGAGAAATACATAAAACCTGAAGTGAAGTTCCTGCTGCTGTACATTTAAAAACACTGTCATACATCAGCCTACACAGCTCTCGAGTTTACCAAATTCAAGGTTCAGCTAATTCTGGGATTCAGATTGCACACAACTCTACTGCTCAGATATTAAAAGAGCCACATTCAGATCTATGGGAAGCATTCTGCACTTTGAAAAAGTCTGAGTGACATCCACAAATAGTACTCCCAAGTAATTGCCAGGAAACTGGTGTGGCACTATTGGTTTTTATCTTGCATGGATAAGCTGTACTGAAGGAATAGCCAATGCAGTCCGAACACAACTAGACAGCTAAAATGAGTAATGAACTTAGGGTCAGGGGGCACATTTAACACAGCTTGGGAGTACTGCACAATGAAAGCCCACACTGCAGCATTTCCAATGAAGGTTCAACAGCAGATCACGACCTTAACCAAGACCTTCAATCCTTTGAGACGTCCAAAGTCGAGATTCCACAATGAAGTCATTGCGAAGACAATTAACAGACCACCGTGGTATCCGATGATCGGTGACCAGAGCAGGTGTGCAGTAACCTAACTAACAATAGGGGCCGAAATGACAAAGGGGCCATTTATCATCGGATCTGGGACAAGCAGCGGACAGTATGATTTATTACAATACTACTGGGACATTTAGGCCCAAATACACCGTTCGATAAGTCATTGTTTCACTATGGGCCCATTCCATTCACACATGATACTAAGATCCAAGAGTAAACAGTCAATTTATTTTGGTAAAATTATCCATAGTATGATTGCCAACAGCCCACATGCACAGACAAGTGCCTCAAATGTCTGCGGGATGCACCAATTTGAGCATAAACATGGGGGAGTGGTTAATTAGCAAACTAAATGAATGATTATTAAATCATTAATGAGCTGCACCCTTTGCCAGACAATATCCATACATTACCAGTCTCTCGCTTACCCTAGCGCTAACTACATTATGGCCACGACAAGTCTGCCTACTCACGTGATCAGTGGCATTGATTCGTGGCCCTCGAGCGCAGCGCACCAGTGACAAGGAAACGGTTTGCTTACTCACCTAGTCAATAAAAATGTATCATTGAAACGGGACGATTATATTACAGAAAACTACGTAAATGATTTCGAATCCATTTTTAGAGGGAATGATATAATCCTTATTTTGACGGCGGAAACGTTACATTCAGGTTAGCTAACATGCTAGTGTTCTGGTATTTTATATAGCCAGCTAAAACACCAATTTGCATTATTATTGAATAAAACCGACTGCCTAATGTTATTAGCCACCTACCGGTTGCCTGAACGGGGAACTCAACAAGTTGTTGCAAATAATAATAATATTGGTGCGAGCTCATACAACCTCCATGCGTCCTCCTTCGTTGTTCTTCCACAGAGAAAGAGGACTTCCTGCTTCATCGTTAATGGCATGCGCAGTCTGAGCTCACATCACGCAGGCAACTACCAAAAACACCCTACAATGTTTTACCTATTATTATGAGGCAGCTAATAGGTCTATTTTATAACTGTTGAAAACGGTGTTTTGATTGTATTTGTGTTTTGGCAATTTTCATTTGAATTAAAAGGTCCAATGCAGCCACTTTGATCTCAATATCAAATCATTTCTGGGTAACAATTTACGTTAAGTACCTTAATGTGGGTTTTCAATTAACAGTGTCAAAAAGATGGCTTAGCAAAGAGCAATTTCTCAAACAAATTGTTTTTCTAGGACTGTCTGGGAGTGGTCTGAGTGGGGAGGGGAAAGGTGAAAATAAAGCTGTTATTGGCAGAGAGGTTTGGAACTCTTTCTTATTGGTCTATTAACGGTCAACAGGCAGGACAAAACTCCATCCCACCAAAACAGGCAGAAATGCCAGGTAGTCTTTTCAGACAGCTCTTACACTAAAAGGGCATTATCATCTTAGTGTGGAAATACACACTCAGTGGCAGTTTATTAGACACATCACCCCGTTCATGAAAACGGTTCGCTCCTACAGACAGTGAGTCACATGGCCGTGGCTTGCTTTATGAAGCAGGCAGACAGGCATCTGGTTACTGCTTCGATTAAACGTTAGAATGGGCAAAATGAGTGACCTAAGCGACTTCGAGTGTGATATGATCGTCGGTGCCAGGCGCGCCGGTTCCAGTATCTAAGTAACGGACGGTCCCCTGGGCTTGTCATACACGGCAGTGTCTAGCGTTTACCGATAATGGTGCGACAAACAAAAAAACTTCCAGTCAGTGGCAGTCCTGTGGGCGGAAACAGCTCGTTAACGAGAGAGGTCAAAGGAGAATGGCAAGAATCGTACAAGCTCATAGGCGGGCCACAAACAGGCAAATAACGGCGCAGTGGTGTGCAGAATGGCATCTCGGTGCACACAACTCGTCTGTCCTTTTCACGGATGGACTGTTGCAGCAGACAACCACACCGGGTTCCACTCCAATCAGCTAAAAATAAGAAGAAGCGTCTCCAGTGGGAACGCGATCACCAACACTGGACAATTGAGTGGAAAAACATTGCCTAGTCCAATTAATCCCTGTTCCTGTTGCGTCATGCTGAAGGCAGTCAGGATTTGGTGTAAACAGCATGAAACCATGGCCCCATCCTGCCTAGTGTCATCGGTACAGGCTAGTGGCCGTGGTGTAGTGGTGTGGGGGATGTTTTCCTGGCACACGTTAGGTCCCATGACACCAATTGTAGCAAATTGTATCAATTGTACCTTGATACCAAATGTTGGAATGTTTCTGACACCTTGAAGAATTCAGGCTGTTCTGGAGGCAAAGGGGGTCCAACTCGATAGTATACTGAAAAAATATATAAATGTAACATGCAAAAATTCCAATGATTTTACTGAGTTACAGTTCTTCTCCTGTTTTTTAACTTTAAATCAGTCAATTGAAATAAATATATGGATTTCACATGATTTGGCAGGGACGCAGCCATGGGAGGGCATAGGCCAATCAGAATGATTTTTTTCCTCACTAAAGGGCTTTTATTACAGACAGAAATACTCCTCAGTTTCATCAGCAGTCCGGGTGGCTGTTCTCAGACAATCCTGCAGGCGAAGAAGCTGAATGTGGAGGTCCTGGGCTGGCGTGGTTACACATGGTCTGTGGTTGTACATACTGCCAAATTCTCTAAAACGACATTGGAGGTGGTTTATGGTAGAGAAATTAACATTAAATTCTCTGGCAACAGTTCTGGTGGACATTCCTGCAGTCTGCATGCCAATTGCACGCTCCCTCAAAACTTGAGACATCTGTGGCACTGTGTTGTGACAACTGCATTTAAAAAAATCTTATCCCAACACAAGGTGCACCTGTGTAATGATCATGCAGTTTAATCAGCTTCTTAATATGCCACACCTGTCAGGTGGATGGATTATCTTGGCAACAGTAAAGATTTCACTTGACTGGGCAGGGGCGCAGCCATGGGTTGGCCTGGGAGGGAATAGGCCCACCCACTGGGGAGCCAGGCCCAACCAGTCAGAATGAGTTTTTCACCACAAAAGGGCTTTATTACAGACATGTTTCATCAGCTGTCTGGATGGCTAATCTCAGACGATCACGCAGGCGAGGTTACACGTGGTCTGAGGTTGTGAGGCCGGTTGGACATACTTCTAAATTCTCCAAAACGACGGAGAGGAATGAACATTGACTTATCTGGCAACAGCTCTGGTGGATATTCCTGCAGTCAACATGCCAATTTCACGCTCCCTCAACTTGAGACATCTGTGGCATCGTGTTGTGACAACTGCACATTTGTGTTGTTTAAAAAAAAATCCACAGCACAAGGTGTCTTGTTGACCTGTGTGATGTGCATGCTGTTTAATCAGCTTCTTGATATGCCACACCTGTCAGGTGAATAGATTATCTTGGCAAAAGAGAAAAGCTCACTAACAGGGATGTAAACAAATTGGTGCACAACATTTGATCGGAATGGACATTTTCTGGGATCTTTTATTTCAGCTCATGAAACATGGGGCCAACACTTTACATGTTGTGTTTATATTTTTGTTCAGTATAGATGGGTGTACCTAATACACTGGCTACTGATTGTATATGAAACACAGTTTTACTCCACTGGGCCTTTAAAACCATAACTATCAGTTTTTCTTTTGAATATTGTGCTAAGTCTCCAATTTGCACATTTCAGAAGTGTAACAGTGTCTGAGTAGCCTACATAAAAGTGCACTTTCTAAATTGATCTCTGAACATTCGATATCAACTTCATAAAGCTCAAATTCTCAAAAGTTATGCTATAGTTTAACGGGATAGTTTGGGATTTTGGCAATGAGGCCCTTTATCGATTTCCCCTACTAGCTGTTCCCATAGACTTCCAGTAGTTAGCGATTGCGCTCACGGTAGTTGGCAGCTTACTTAGAACTGAACACAGAGACATACAAATTATATCCAGTTCATCTGACTCTCGAGAAGTAGATACATTTTTAAAAATTAATTGGCCAAATCCCGAACATTCCCTTTAATAGAAGTGGCCTCTTGCCGAGTTCAAAACAACTGGGAGGTCAAATCATGACTTCAGTGATCTTCAGCTCGGGAAGTCCGAGCTCTAGAAAAGGCCCGACCTCCGGAGTTGGAATTCGGAATTGGATGACGTTCAAATCGATTTCCCAGTCAGAGCTAGTTTCTTTCCGAGTTCCCAGTTGTTTTGAACACACTGAAGTCGGAATTCAGAGATTTCCGCGTTCCCAGTTCCCATTGTTTTGAATTCAGCATCTGGACACACTATACACCACACTGAAAGAGTACCTACCATTTTGAATAGACTTAGGGCCCATTCCACAATATGTGCCTTGAAATGCATTAACATTTATTGTAATTAGGAGTTTGTTGTGGTTGCAAAATTGTGCATTTGTGTAAAATATATATCTGACTGCAAAAAATGAATGTCAACTCATAATTCCCTTTTCATGCAAATAATCAAATGGAATCCCTCTTGATTGTTAAGAGATAAAGCTGGACTTAAATGACAGAACATGGTTATTTAGGCCACTTAGAACAAATACATCTCAGTAAACTTATTTACAACCGATGGAATGGGAGACATATCTTATTTCTATTCCTCAAGTCATTATCAAAAAACTGATGAAGATGAAGAGGCTCCTACCACTGTTGAGATTCTGACAGATCACTTCACATGACAGATGTTAAGTTATTCACACATGCATTTAGTGCAAATGTTCATTTCACCAGACACGGAATTTCTAAAAAGTATACACACGTTAATATCTCCAACAGGCACAGAACAGCAGAAAGCAGAGCAGAAACACAGCATGGCCAAAATAAAAGCAACAATATGCAGGCTTTCTCAGATTTTATATACATAATCACATAATATATTAATTTACAATGTGTTCCTACTCTTGAAAGAGTCGTGACTGTCTCCTTTACATGAAAATACTGAAGTCGAAAGCAGAGACTTCAGTTGTTTGATAAATAAAAATAATAAGCACTGTCAGACGACGAATCTGCTGTCCATTTCATAAGTCCTCATTGGTGGATTTAGCTGAAAGAGTCTTACTAATTAATGGTCGTCTGAATTAGAAGTCCCTTATGCAGTGGATAGATTTATGTCTGCGAGGTCGACGATGATGCGCCTTGATTTTCCGTCTGTTTTGAATTGTTCAGAAACTGACCGCTGGCGCCGACGTATAACCTGGATCGCATTGGCCACTTCTGTTAAGATAAAAAGATAAATGATTTAGTGAGTGCAGTTAACTGATTTCAATGCACCTGAAAATATAATTAATAAATTAAGAAACAAATATGTTGCTAAGTTTATTATAAGTAATTCTTCAGTTGAACACACATACGTTAAACAATATATTAATTTAAATGTTTAATTTTACACACTGTATGGTGCAAATTGGTGCTTTCAATTACCAATAAGCCATTCCTCTCTGTATAATTGTATTAAACATAATAGGAAGCCTACTCATTTTAAAGATCTGTGTAATATAACAAGTTGTGCAATGATGGCTAAATGCATTGTATGCATGTATGATTGATAATTGTTAGCCAACTATTTTTTTATTATCATGTTTTTGTTCTATCATGTGGTATATCGAATAGAGCTGAGACACAATTATCACACACTTTGTCAGGTTAGTTTCAAATGGATTTTCGATATCAATTCAACGTCAAAATGTGTTGGGCCTACTTACTTTCACAGGGTGCAGGTAACCTTCACCTTTCAGCGAGTGTAAGGCCTCTGTTTGTCTATTGCTCTCTCCCTCCTCCATCCCCTCCTCTTGCAAGGTCCGAGTCAGATGGGCTATATACGTGGTGGCCAAAATCAACACGTCGAGCTTGGACAGTTTTGTGTCCGGTGGCACCGACGGAAGAGTCCTCTGTAGCTCCAGGAATGCGCTTCTCAGGGTCTGCACTCGACTCCTCTCCCGTGCTGCGTTGGCTGCTGCCGGTCGCCCTCTGCCACCGAGCCCACCGGCCTGGACCACCCTGGAGTGCTGCAGGGCCTCCGGACGCCGAGTGTCGGGGGTCAGCATGTCAGGACTGGGGCTGGAGCTGGGGCTAGATGTGGGACTCTCATCCATAACTGTCACTGGGCCATTTCCACTATCCATGCGGATCGTCTGTCTTCCAACCATATAGGGAGCACTTATAAACCTGACGGGTAATATAGGTCTTGTTGATGAATGTACATTTTCACTTGCCTATTAATTACATAAACAAACTGAAAATGCCAAGACTGTAATTGAACCAAAAAAATTTATGTATTTCATATTTTATAATAAGCCTACATTAGCCTACAGATATAGTACAAGTTTATGTAGGTCTATTGACCAGTGTGCGCAAATGCATTGAAATGATCTGCAACAGGCCAAGTTAGTTGCTGAACATAAATGAAGGCAGGCATATCAAATCCTCACCCTTGTCTTGAACTGTGCGCATTTTTAACTTGTGTATAAACACGCCGTTGAATATTTAGGCCTTTTGAAAAAGATTAATGCTAAAATAGTATTGCAACAAATTCTGTATCCAATTAGGCCTATTGAGTAAACTTACATTTGCAATACCCATATAAAGCATTCATTGCGCATATTGGCAACATGTACTTAATCAACATGCCGTAAAAAACATGACTAAACTGTTGTAAATAATGTCAATCACATATCAAAGAAAATATAATCACATGTTATTGTTCCTTCATTATTGCAATAAAGCATTTGAAAAAGAATCATACTGAGACAAGTGTGTTAACCTTGACCTAAGAAGGCTGCTTTCCCAAGTTTAATTTGACATAAGAATGTGAAACATATAATAAATAGTTCTATGGCAGTTGCATCATTATTTGGTGTGGTGCAGACTCATGCAAATAATACCAATTATCGTGCACGTTCCATCACCGTCATTAAATATGTTTACATAACTGACTGCTTGATGGTGATGCTGTTATCAAGAAATCAAAACACCTCATAACCCTCTGAAAATAATATTACTTTGAATGTATTCCAAGCCACGTCGTCTATGAAAATAAGAACTTACCTTAAAATTTCCCCAAAAACGCCGCCTTGAGTAACGACATCAAGGCACTGCAGAGAGGTATCGTGCACCACACAGACTCCACTGCTGCACAGTACGAGGTGGAGAAAAGTAGCCCTGCGGCTCCAAGTACAGATAATCTTTATAAAGAGGCGCGGCCGCGGAAAAAGGTGCGCAGTGGTCCGCGTCTATGCGTGCTCACCTGAGTGTGTGCTTAAAACTCTCAGGAGCTTCTCATTTATTGGATACCCAAAGAGCTGACAACTCTTAGACTCCGGAGTAATTAATCATAAGCCCTTAAGACTGCCTGGCAGTGGGAGAGACTCTGCTCTTTCCCTTTCACAACTTGTTTGTGTCAGAGGGGAGAGAGGAGTGACCCCTTTTCAACACCAGAGGCAGCATTTTTTTCTAGCGAACACCATTTTGGGGACGGTACTTCTCTCAAACCCATATGTGAGCAAACCATGTATTTTTGTCATATTATGGTCACGTCAATAAAGAGAGGACATCTGTATTATTATGTTGATATGGGTCGTCAACTGGTATACCTGCCTTTCTACCCAAGTGCTCGGTCACTGCTTTGCTTTCTAAAGCCTTCAGGGGGGCTATATCAGGTACATGCCCAAATAAACAGTCCCTAATATTTTGGTGCTAATGTTGCAGACGCCAATGGTTGCAGCAGACCATGATGACAAGATGACTAGAGGGTAAGGTGATATGCAAAATTGACTAATTGCCAGGGTGCCTTGAGTTGCAGGTAGAAAAATAGTCTGATTTCCATGAAACAGCTAGGGCTAATAAACAAACTTTGAACAATGCAATCAACACAGGCCTACGTGAGGAAATACTTGCGACACATAAATTAATCACTGATTTCCAGGGTCCGCAAACGGAGATGTCGGCAAATGAATGATTGCAATTATTCATAATATAGGCTATATCCTTAGACGGTTCTTAATAAACATTATTTTTGTTAGGATGGAGTAACAGAATTGCTTCGGGGAGGACCACTAATTATGAGGCAGAGCAAAAAGGGTTAAGTAAGCTTCGTTCCCTAATTACCCCCCATCTTTCAGGGGTTATACTTCGACATACTTTAAAAAGCCCATTTAGACGTGCGGAGGGAATTTAGACAGGGACTTATAGCATACAATAACCAACCCAATATTACTCCTAACTCGGCGAGGATTTGTTGTGTTGGAGGATTATTTCCACATTATGAGAGAGGGACTGCAGGCAATATGCAATTAATATGTCCTTTGCTACCGCACAGCATGCGGTACCGATACACGAATGGAACCAACAGGACCCTGAACAGCTTCTACCCGAAGACACAAGGCTGCTAAAATAGTTAGTTAAATCGCTAACCAAACAGCATCCCAGACTACCTTCATTGACCCCGTTTGCACATGTTTTTACTCATCACAACCGTTGCTGCAATACTGTTAACGCAATACTGTTAACTAGCTCTCACTTTATTATATGTACAGTGCATATCTACCTCAATTACCTCGTACCCCTGCGCCTCTACTCGGTACTGGTACCTCATGTATATAGCCACGTTATCTTTACTCATTGTGTATTTATTAAAACTTTTATTATTGCGTGTTACTATTTTTCTATTATTTCTCTATTTTCTCTCTGCATTGTTGGGAAGGGCCCGTTAGTAAGCATTTCACTGTTGTTCACGAAGCATGTGAAGAATAAAAGTTGATGC
Source organism: Oncorhynchus gorbuscha (assembly GCF_021184085.1). Taxonomy (NCBI): domain Eukaryota; kingdom Metazoa; phylum Chordata; class Actinopteri; order Salmoniformes; family Salmonidae; genus Oncorhynchus; species Oncorhynchus gorbuscha. The sequence continues at coordinate 17,642,875 of NC_060179.1, forward strand.
TCTACAATTACTTTTTTGTTGATCAATTAACCACGGCTTCTGTTGAAATGAAAACATTCACCATTTATTATACAAGAATCTTATAAAATGACAATGGTGCGCAATCAAGTGCATATCTCCCGAGTGGCGCAGCGGTCTAAGGTACTGTGCTAGAGGCGTCACTACAGACACCCTGGTTCGAAAACATAGGGCAGCACACAATTGGCCCAGCGTCATCCAGGTTTGACCGGTATAGGCCGTCATTGTAAATAATAATTTGTTCTTAACTGACTTGCCTAGTTATTTATTTATTTATTTATTTATTTATTTATTTATTTATCTGACATCATTACATACCGTCGGTGTCCCACAAAACATGTCTTTTACACAACGGGAACAGACAAAATACCCTGCCAAAAACACCAGATAGTAACAACTCAAATTGAAGCTATTCCAAGTTATTTATTTGGAATAAAACAAATTCAGATTGGATTTATGTGGATTTATTCGATATAGAGTTATGGGATATAACTTCCCAAATTGGTGATGTTATTTGAAAAATCCAATAAATCATTTTTATAAAGTGAAATTGAGACTTTCCAGCATGGACACACCATAGGAAAACACCCTTTGTCATTCAGGGGAATTCATAAATAAACACATCGCACTCTAAAATCTTACACTCCAAAATCCAGGTATTTTGAACATTCTTATCAAGTACACTTAGGTACTTAGGTACTTAGGTTGATGTACAAAATATTTAAAAAACGAAATTACCTTTATTTACACTGCTCGACATAAAACAGAATCATTTTTGTCACTTTTCAACAAGGCAAATGTTGGCGAGTATAATTTCAATTGACTCCATTGCCATGTGCAAAGAGTGCAGGTAGTAGATATACAGTATCATGCATAAAGTGCCTCTACCACAGTCCATCAGTCACTAACAGTAGACTCCTTCCTAGTGAGCTTTTCAGGGGTCAGGTCCGCTCCTGATGTGTGACGACAGCAGTGTTAGGCTATGTGCTGTGTACAAGGTAAGGGTCAGACGTGAGAGGGTCATCAGAGTGTGTGTGTGTGTGTGTGTGTGTGTGTGTGTGTGTGTGTGTGTGTGTGTGTGTGTGTGTGTGTGTGTGTGTGTGTGTGTGTGTGTGTGTGTGTGTGTGTGTGTGTGTGTGTGTGTGTGTGTGTGTGTGTGTGTGTGTGTGTGTGTGTGTGTGTGTGTGTGTGTGTGTGTGTGTGTGTTAGCGGAGCTGGCATGTCAGACTTTCTTCAGGTTCCGTGGCCTGGGAGAACAGAGAGAAAGCTGACCTGTAAGTGATCATCAACCTCTTTAATGTTGTATAAGTGGGATATGTTTAAGTGGGATATGGTATGAAAAAGTATCAAGCAATGTATATTAAAGAGAAAGCCACTGTATGACCTTTTTCTATTGTACTGATAGTCAACCCCAGGCCGACAGCAGGGAAGAAAAGTGTTTATTCGCTAAAAAATATATATTTTTTGGACAAATAGCAGGCCATTCGTCAAGCATGTATATAAGAGGAAACAAACAGTTAAGTGAAACATGTTGATGTTTAAATCACTTATACCAACTAAATACATGTTCTTATTCAAACATACATTTGGCTCTCATTTTTGTATGAATGTATGAAGAAATTAATCAATTATCAAACATGGGTGGGAAGAGCCACTGTATTCTAAATCTGTTATATTGAACAGTCGAAAAACACTGACTGTTTCCACAATTTTGCGTCCCATATGGATGTATTAAAAAACGGTACTAATAAATGACCAAAGAGACCATTTAATTGATTGTATTGGTGACAGGCAATGATGATATCTTGATCTGAAACCTTTGCTGCTGCTGCCACTTTAGCTTCCTACTTTTCCACTACTGTACTGTTTCCCCTTTTAAAGGCCATTTTTGTTTCTTTTTGACCATTTTACTTTTACATTTACAAACAAACACAGGAAGGTACTTAATTGTTCCCCAGAAATTATTTTGAGATGTATTAATTTTTTTAAACGACTGCATTGGACCTTTAATAAATATGCAACATCCAGCAAGTTTTTGACTCATTCAATCTCTTTTTCATGAATGTTTCATATGGATGATAGGAATATACAGAGGGGCAAAAAAGTATTTAGTCAGCCACCAATTGTGTAAGTTCTCCCACTTAAAAAGATGAGAGAGGCCTGTAAGTTTCATCATAGGTACACTTCAACTATGACAGGCAAATGAGAAGAAAAAAAATCCAGAAAATCACATTGTAGGATTTTAAATGAATTTATTTGCAAATTATGGTGGAAAATAAGTATTTGGTCAATAACAAAAGTTTATCTCAATACTTTGTTATATACCCTTTGTTGGCAATGACAGAGGTCAAACGTTTTCTGTAAGTCTTCACAAGGTTTTCACACGCTGTTGCTGGTATTTTGGCCCATTCCTCCATGCAGATCTCCTCTAGAGCAGTGATGTTTTGGGGCTGTAGCTGGGCAACACGGACTTTCAACTCCCTCCAAAGATTTTCTATGGGGTTGAGATCTGGAGACTGGCTCGGCCACTCCAGGACCTTGAAATGCTTCTTACGAAGTCACTCCTTCGTTGCCCGGGCTGTGTGTTTGGGATCATTGTCATGCTGAAAGACCCAGCCACATTTAATCTTCAATGCCCTTGCTGATGGTAGGCTTTGTTACTTTGGTCCCAGCTCTCTGCAGGTCATTCACTAGGTCCCACCGTGTGGTCCTGGGATTTTTGCTCACCGTTCTTGTGATCATTTTGACACCACAGGGTGATATCTTGCGTGGAGCCCCAGATCGAGGGAGATTATCAGTGGTCTTGTACGTCTTCCATTTCCTAATAATTGCTCCCACAGTTGATTTCTTCAAACCAAGCTGCTTACCTATTGCAGATTCAGTCTTCCTAGCCTGGTGCAGGTCTACAATTTTGTTTCTGGTGTCCTTTGACAGCTCTTTGGTCTTGGCCGTAGTGGAGTTTGGAGTGTGACAGTTTGAGGTTGTGGACAGGTGTCTTTTATACTGATAACAAGTTCAAACAGGTGCCATTAATACAGGTAACGAGTGGAGGACAGAGGAGCCTCTTAAAGAAGAAGTTACAGGTCTGTGAGAGCCAGAAATCTTGCTTGTTTGTAGGTGACCAAATACTTATTTTCCACCATAATTTGCAAATAAATTCATAAAAAATCCTACAATGTGATTTTCTGGATTTTTCCCCCTCATTTTGTCTCTCATAGTTGAAGTGTACCTATGATGAAAATTACAGGTCTCTCTCATCTTTTTAAGTGGGAGAACTTGCACAATTGGTGGCTGACTAAATACTTTTTTGCCCCACTGTAGATTGTTACGGTACCTCATTGCTGCACTGTCCAGTTGTGAGTGTTCCAAGTGGACCTTCCTGCTGGGTCGCCCCCTCCAGAGGATTCTTCTTGCCACGGGTGTTGCCATAATTATAGTTGTATGAAGGATGGGGGCCCATGTGGAAGTCTGATGCAACACAAACAAAGTCACACACACACACACACACACACACACACCATGTCACAGTTCTGACAATACTTCGGACACACACACAACAGGACCTTAGAGAAAAGTAGGGACATGGGCAAAGTGGTGCTTAAATATTTGTAATAAGACCTTAGAGAAAAGTGTATGGCGGTAACATGGGATATGAACTTTTTAAAGTTCTGACAAAGTGAGTGTCTCTTAAATATTTGTAATAAGAGGTTCTTCATTATGGCTGTCAATAATATGGAGGTTGAAATATTTGTTCTGTATGTCTCTATTATCAGAAGGATGCAAAAATATATAACAGTACATTATCTTACCAGTAAAGCTATAGGCGATCTGGTCGGTCATAAAGATATAACAGTAAATTATCTTACCAGTAAAGGGATAGTGATCTGGATATAACAAACAGTACATTATCTTATCAGTAAAGTGATAGTGATCTGGATATAACAGTACATTATCTTATCAGTAAAGGGATAGTGATCTGGATATAACAGTACATTATCTTACCAGTAAAGGGATAGGTGATCTGGATATAACAGTACATTATCTTACCAGTAAAGGGATAGGTGATCTGGATATAACAGTACATTATCTTACCAGTAAAGGGATAGTGATCTGGATATAACAGTACATTATCTTACCAGTAAAGGGATAGGTGATCTGGATATAACAGTACATTATCTTACCAGTAAAGGGATAGGTGATCTGGATATAACAGTACATTATCTTACCAGTAAAGGGATAGTGATCTGGATATAACAGTACATTATCTTACCAGTAAAGGGATAGGTGATCTGGATATAACAGTACATTATCTTACCAGTAAAGGGATAGGTGATCTGGATATAACAGTACATTATCTTACCAGTAAAGGGATAGTGATCTGGATATAACAGTACGTGGTCCTTCTGTAGCTCAGTTGGTAGAGCATGGCGCTTGTAAATTATCTTATCCAGGGTAGTGGGATATAACAGTACATTATCTTACCAGTAAAGGGATAGGGACCACATTATCCAGTAAAGGGATAGGTGAGAATGTATATCTTACAGTAAAGGGACATGACTGTAAAGTAAATTATCTTATCAGTAAAGGGATAGGTGATTGGATATAACAGTACATTATCTTATCGTGATCTGGATATAACAGTAAATTAAATGGCATATATTATTATTATTATATTAGTACATTATCTTACCAGTAAAGGGATAGGTGATCTGGATATAACAGTACATTATCTTACCAGTAAAGGGATAGGTGATTTTTGGAAACAAAGTGGCACTTTAACCTTTGAGGAAGTGAATATGGAGGACTCGAAAGTATCCATTTATAATGCATCTACAGACTGTAAATTCAACAATGTATAAGAAGTCAAACAATGAATGTAATCAACAAACCACACAAACCACTCTCCAGTGGGGAAAGTCATACTATCAGCAAAAACAACAACACGATTCAAAGGTTGTCCTGCCAAGAGCAAAGTCCAAGAGAAAAGGTGTAAACAACACATCAGCTTGTTTTAATAAACAGTCGCTGGTGTCATGTGACTAATAAGCGTGTTGCCTGCCCCGCAGTGTATGTTTATCTAAAGGCACATTAATCCAAGCCTGGAAATATGAATACTCTCTGGACACGCTCTGATTGTTCATTGCCTTCCTGTCTCGGCCAAAGTGCTTCCACTTTTCTAGCCCGCGCTGCAATCAGTTCAGAGGGGACCCCTCGGCACAGCGCGCTCCCAGGCTTTGATAAATGATCGTGTCATGGCCGTCACTCACAAGGGCCCTGGCGAGGAGCGGCCCAGCGCCAAATTGCCCCCCACGCGGGGGCGCGAAGACTAGAACAGCCCAGGCTGGATGAGCACTGTGCTGGGCTGCTGGGCCCTGGTTCCTGACTGGACTTAATGATTGGCCAGTTATGAACCTGCATTTGACCAGCACTTCGCTTCCCCCGTCCTCTCTGGTCCTCGTGCAGTGCTAACAGCCTCGGTAGATACCAGCCCATTTGTCACCCTGGCTGACTGCCTGTCATAATCTATTTTAAAAATCCATAATGCTTCCTGGGGATTCTGACCACACTGGGCTGAAGGAGGGATTGATCCTTCATGGTGCTGTCTTTGCAGGATCAATAATGGCAGAGGGGTTGTATAAATTAAAGGAGATATCCACTAAATATGAGAACATGAAAGCTCCCTCTGACACATGTACAGCAATTACCTGCAGAGGGCTGCTCTTCTCAGAGGAATATAATTTATGTTGAGTGCCAATGTTACCCACGCTAACAGTGTGCTTTCAATGCCATGTCCCAAAGTGACATTATAGTGTGGATCAAAAAATGGCTTTTTAAAAGAATTCAGCCATCAAGCCTTTCAGATCCATAAAGAGAGAGATTTTAAAAAATATGTTTTTGTTTTTAAATACCTCAGTGGAGCCTCAGAAAAGCACAGCAGGTCGTTTTTCAAGGTCAACACAGCGAGCAGAAACCATATCTTTGCTTTTAATGAATCTCCCATCAAGTTCAGTGGTACTGCTGGGGAGGTATCAAATGCTGGACTCACAGAGAAATAGGAAAAATCAGCCTCCTAAGAAAGGAGAGAAACTTGCGCTTGTTTTAAAGCTGTCAGCAAGGGCAGTCCTGGGGGACCAGGTCGCTGATTTGTTGAATAATTCTGACCCTGTACGAGTCGCAGAGACTGGGAACCTCTGGCGGGATTTGCAGGATTTGGTTCTTTAGCACTCTGCTCTCCATATCATTTCACACATCACTTACAGAGAGCAGTACTGCTATGTTCATGTTACCCTGATCCGCTTAAAGCGAGCATGTTGATTTTGATACACAACGCCACGCATAGTTGCTGTGATGTGGGTCATTATTTTGATCGCACAACATTCTCACAGTTGACACTTTTGTCACGTCGGTAAAGAGTAGAGTAAGTGGCAACTGGTATTAGTTCCATCAGTAGTAGTGCTTTCACGAGGAAACATACCTGCATGTCCTGTAGCTGGTTGTCTGCAGCAAAGTGTGTTTCTTTAGAACGGCAAGATCTCTGACATCATCTATGTTGTTCCTGTTGATATTCATGACACCTAAAGATTCCCACAAAGATAATCTACTTTGTATATACAATGGCAAAACATTTGAACAACTACTTAAATAATATTTATAACCAGTATATATTATTGATCCTTGATTAACACTGTAAAATGGTTCAATAGATTGCTTTGGTTCTATTAAATGCTGTTGTATTAAATACGCCTGTCCAAATTTGGTATTCATCTTAGTTTCAGTTCCTGGAAGCATTGATAAAAAGCTGGAGCTCTTACATTTGCGCTGCAATTTCTTTAATTGTCAAAATAAACAAGAATGTGAGATTTGCAGTTTGTTTAACCAGAGTCTAAGGAGGAAACAGCCCTGGTTGATCTGTGAGACCAGAAAATGCCACAGAGCTCTCTTTAACATCATCAAACTCAGCACAATACCGCTTTTACAGGGACCAGTTTCCTTATGGAAATCTGAGAGACCATTTCCAGACAAGGACATAATGCAGATTGTGAACATATACATATGGTCTGATTGAGCAGAGATGGAAATGATGACATTACCGATAAAGAGCAACATTAGATCAATGGTGGAATCCTGGTGCACAGGCACAACCTGCATTTAAATGGTCAATTGTGGTGTGAAATGAGCTAAAACAATCTTATTTACAATCCCAGTTGGTTTGTTATTGGGTCTTACAGCGAGGGAGAAGAAAGTCCTGGGGGTCAAAGAGTAGCTTCTCCCCACTGGGCAGTCTCTGGCCCTCTAGGTAGAGCTCCTTCAGCTCCCCTAACCTCCCCACCACGTGATGCTGTTTCCCTTTAGGTCAAGCTCCTTCAGCTCCCCTAACCCCACCACCACCGTGATGCTGTTTCCCTCTAGGTAGAGCTCCTTCAGCTCCTCTAACCCCCCCACCACCGTGATGCTGTTTCCTTCTAGGTAGAGCTCCTTCAGCTCCTCTAACCCCCCCACCACCGTAATGCTGTTTCCCTCCAGGTAGAGCTCCTTCAGCTCCTCTAACCCCCCACCACCGTGATGCTGTTTCCCTCCAGGTAGAGCTCCTTCAGCTCCTCTAACCCCCCACCACGTGAAGCTGTTTCCCTCTAGGTAGAGCTCCTTCAGCTCCTCTAACCTCCCCACCACGTGATGCTGTTTCCCCTCCAGATAGAGCTCCTTCAGCTCCTCTAACCCCCCACCACATGATGCTGTTTCCCTAACCCCCCCACCACCGTGATGCTGTTTCCCTCTAGGTAGAGCTCCTTCAGCTCCTCTAACCCCCCCACCACCGTGATGCTGTTTCCCTCCAGGTAGAGCTCCTTCAGCTCCCCTAACCCCCCCACCACCGTGATGCTGTTTCCCTCCAGGTAGCTGATATGGCACAGAGAGAGACACACTCACACACAAACATAAGATTGAGATGTACACACATGCACGGAAAGAGAAACACCCACAAATGGAGAAACATGGACATTTGAACACAGACAGTCAAAAACAGATGAATGTATCGCCAAAGCTTTAGCACAGATGGCAAACATTAAACTGGATACATAGGACAAGCTCCTACTCACAGCTTGGAGAGCTTCTGCGGGTTGGAGAGGTTATCTACGTGAATGATGTTGTTGTTCTGCATGTATAGGTGTGTGAGGTTTGAGGCAAAGCCCAAGTTGCAGATCTGGGTGATCTTATTGTCATACAGGTAGAGGACTGTAAGGTTTATGCACATGGAGAGATCTTCCTGCAACACATACGTTCACAAACAAAGACGATTTCCCTACCATTAGAACATTGGAGGCTGCTGAGGGGAGGACGGAGCAAATGGAATGGCATCAAACAACAAGGAAACCATAGGTTTGATGTATTTCATACCATTCCACCTATTCCACTCCAGCCATGACCACAAGCTCATCCTCCCCAATTAAGGTGCCACCAACGTCCTGCGCATTAGAAGCTAAAAGAGAGACGCACAGAAACAAAACATAGCTGGCCTATATTAATTTTGGTAACTGTAGTTTCGTACTTACAATGTCCACTATGTACTTGTTAGAAGTTCAGGTGAGTGAGTTTCTTGAGATACTGTGGGAGGGAGTAGCTTCTCTTGTCTGTCAAATGGTAGCTGGATTTGGAAATCAGATCCATGGTGAGGCGGACCATGATGGCTCGTCACAGACCCTGCCTCAGAGTGGATGCTTTTTAGCTTCAGCCAAGCGTTCACAGAACAACCACCAGAAATGTCTGAAAAAGGGAAGTTAATAAGCTAGCTGTAAAGAGTAAAGCCAATGGAAAATACATGTCATTGGAGTCTTTCCACAAAAAAGTAACTATATGACAGATTCAAAAATATATTACCTCAATTAAATATTTTAGACTTTAAGAGCTCATTAAAGTAAAGAGGGATATAAATAGGCCTAAATGAAACCTATTCCCCAAGCATGCCATCTATTCCCCAAGCAGGCCATCTGTTTCCCAAGCATGCCATCTATTCCCCAAGCAGGCCATCTGTTTCCCAAGCATGCCATCTATTCCCCAAGCATGCCATCTATTCCCCAAGCATGCCATATATTCCCCAAGCATGCCATCTATTCCCCAAGCAGGCCATCTGTTTCCCAAGCATGCCATCTATTCCCCAAGCAGGCCATCTGTTTCCCAAGCATGCCATCTATTCCCCAAGCATGCCATCTATTCCCCAAGCAGGCCATCTGTTTCCCAAGCATGCAATCTATTCCCCAAGCAGGCCATCTGTTTCCCAAGCAGGCCATCTATTCCCCAAGCAGGCCAACTGTTTCCCAAGCATGCCATCTATTCCCCAAGCAGGCCATCTGTTTCCCAAGCAGGCCATCTATTCCCCAAGCAGGCCATCTGTTTCCCAAGCAGGCCATCTATTCCCCAAGCAGGCCATCTGTTTCCCAAGCATGCCATCTATTCCCCAAGCAGGTCATCTGTTTCCCAAGCATGCCATCTATTCCCCAAGCAGGCCATCTGTTTCCCAAGCAGGCCATCTATTCCCCAAGCAGGCCACCTGTTTCCCAAGCAGGCCATCTATTCCCCAAGCATGCCATCTATTCCCCAAGCAGGCCATCTGTTTCCCAAGCATGCAATCTATTCCCCAAGCAGGCCATCTGTTTCCCAAGCAGGCCATCTATTCCCCAAGCAGGCCATCTGTTTCCCAAGCAGGCCATCTATTCCCCAAGCAGGCCATCTGTTTCCCAAGCATGCCATCTATTCCCCAAGCAGGCCATCTGTTTCCCAAGCAGGCCATCTATTCCCAAGCAGGCCATCTGTTTCCCAAGCAGGCCAGGCCATCTGTTTCCCAAGCAGGCCATCTATTCCCAAGCAGGCCATCTATTCCCCAAGCAGGCCATCTATTCCCCAAGCAGGCCATCTGTTTCCCAAGCAGGCCATCTATTCCCCAAGCATGCCATCTATTCCCCAAGCAGGCCATCTGTTTCCCAAGCATGCCATCTATTCCCCAAGCAGGCCATCTGTTTCCCAAGCATGCCATCTATTCCCCAAGCAGGCCATCTGTTTCCCAAGCATGCCATCTATCCCCCGAGCAGGACATCTATGCCCCAATCAGGCCGTCTGTGCCCCAATCAGGCCATCCATTCCAAGAGCAGGCCATCTATTCCCCAAGCAGGCCTGCTGGACACCCCAGGGGTTTGTTTATTAGCTAGACCCTGACACCAGATCTAAATGTGCATGTGATTTTCTCTCTCTCTCAATGAAGACATCGAGAAGTATAGATGTCCTTCTCTGCTCACCAGTCACTATCCCTCATGAGCAAGGCTTTATTCCTTTTGCACTTCTGCTTCAGTTTCAGTACGCACACACTTCTGTTGAGAGAAAAACACACGCACGCACGCACGCACACACACAGATCAGAGTGTGACAACAAGTATTTTCTAAACTTGATCTCAGGGAACGAGCCGAGGCAGAGTTGACATGAATGGAGGGCCTTCGATCGATTGAGATCTCCCGTGGGCAACAACAAGATCAGTGTAGCCCTCAGGACTCAGGGACAGACAGCAGTTAATCATGTGCAAAACTGACACTAGCAGCAGTTAACTTTACAGGATAAATTCAAGGCCACATTCATTCACATATTTTCTGTAGCAACTACTAACGTTAGCTTGCAATGCAGGCTAGCTAAACGTTAGGATGTCAACAAAGCTGTCAGCGCTAGCCATAAAAAAAAACTTTAAATACAAATCTAGCTACCTCTGTAGTATATGTACGTGTCCCCCTTGTAAAATGATGATAAAGAGACTAAAGACGCGGGTGAGATTAATAAATTTACACTCGTGTGGTCTGTGGATATCCTTGTTGGAATGATTGCCATGGGGACAACGCGCCAAAGCTGCGTAAAGTACTTATTCTTTATGTTTTTATGGCATACCACAACTAATTTGCCGACCAGTGATCAAATATACCCTTTCCTATGCAAGAAAAATATGAAACGGAAATGTTACTTTCCTTCTATTATCTTGAGTAGGCTAATTAACAACCATAGATTTAGTTGTGTTTTTCGGGCACGAGCTGTTTACACCTTATGTCTATGGTTTACACAAGTGTCAATCAAATTGTGTACAGCGTGCAGTTGAAGTCTCGGAAAGATAAATTGATATTCTGCTCATTACTAATTACACTGGTTGCCTGTATTCATGCATTTCATTCTTGCCAACGCTCTGTTTTATTTAACTACGGGCGGCAGGGTAGCCTCGTGGTTAGAGCATTGGAACAGTAACCGGAAGGTTGCAAGTTCAAGGTACAAATCAAGGTGCAAATCTGTCGTTCTACCCCTGAACAGGCAGTTAACCCACTGTTCCTAGGCCGTCATTGAAAATAAGAATTTGTTCTTAACTCACTTGCCTAGTTAAATAAAGGTGAACACATATATATTTTCGACTATGACAGTTGTGAAAAATGACAAAATACAGGCTGTGTACAGGCAATGTAAAAAATATAGTATATTTCAGTTCAATGTGGACCCAAAAGTAAAATGATCTAGAAGCCTGTGTAAAGTTGGTGTAATAAACCGTCAATTCGTAAACTCAAGCCTCTGTCTGGACAATTGTTCCTTTATGATCTAGGTATATTTCAGTTCAATGGGGGTGGAACAAACGTAGGAAGCTTTTGTTCTCTCTTCTTACGTCTGGGCTTCACAAGAGAAGGTCACGATTGGCTTGTGTCATCTATTCGGCGTGTGCTACGGCCCAAACAGTAGCCTGTGTAAAGTTGGTGTAATAAACCGTCAATTCGTAAACTCAAGCCTCTGTCTGGACAATTGTTCCTTTTCACAAAGGAAGTGGTAGAAAGTAATTGGCTGTGCAGCATGCAGGTAAAACAAAACATTTGCTTTACATTGTTCAATTTTCTGTGAAACATAATTCAATGTAATGGCTGCATCAATAGGTTGAATCAATTATTTAAATGATCACAATCAAATATTTTTTTGTTTGTTAATTTAGGTAAAATCCTCTCAGAATTAATCACAGTTTGAGTATATCGCTGTTTTTGCCATTGGTATCTAGATTTGAATAAATGTGTATATTTGCATCCAAAATATTTGTGAATTGGATCGCTTTTCACACTTTATTGCCTTGTCACATCCTCATGAAAAACATATTTTGGGCCAGACTTTCCTGGCTGAGTAAATTGAAAAATATTGGATAAATATAAAGAAAGCCAAAATGAAACAAGCTAAATTACTTTCAGCACTTTTCCTTTCTTCAGAAATAGTCTAAAACTATTCCATTCCAACACCATGAATCATGTGGTCTTTTATGTACCTTTCTAATGATCAGCTACTTGTGTGGTATTGTAGACCTCTGAAATAAAAACCGTTTTGCCTTTCCATTGGTGGAATGTAAAATATTTTATGTCCATGATTATTTTCAATGAGGTCAAAGGTTAAATAAAGATCAAATAGTGTGGAACATCTCAAGACAGGCACACACACACGCAAACAGTAAACAGATCCTGCAGCTATCCCCGAGGCCTGTAGACTATAGTGCCTGCAGACATGTACATGACGTAACCCGACACCATGTTTATTAGTTTATCCTCTTCTCTCCAGCCAAGATCACATTGCTTCCAGTAATAATGCGTATAACGCACCAGGCAGGCTGGGGTCGCGGTGCGATTGGCTCAGCGAGTCTCAGCAGTGACCCATGCATTGTTATATAATGTCTAGGCCCGGGCTTCCTGCAACTGAGTGACTTGCCTCCACTTATGCATGCAGAGCACTTGGCAGGGAGGAAATGTAGCGCTATAGGCCCTTCTTTCCCCCACATAGCTCCACTCTAGGGCAATGAGTGAGTTCCACCCCCCTTCATTATAGCCTACACCATGCTTGTTGAGCATATTCTGAGATCCAAAGTAAACAATATCCTTGGACTTCTGCAGGGTAATTTGTTCCGCAGGGCCTATAGGTGCCCAGTAGTAAATAGCTATTCATCATACACCTTATCAATCCTCTGTTCTCAGAACTTCAGTTAGGCCTAGTTTTTTTTTTAAATCACCCGTTTATTATTGTAATGTATTTTCGATGAACTCACCAAATGAGGTGCAATTCCACTGTTTCATAGATAATATGTTTTGTATTAAGTGTACGCTAATTAAAATAAATGTTAATTCAATAAGATATTAGCAAATGCATTGAATGCTTGGTTGTCGGTCAGCCTTCATTGGAATTGACATTTACTTGTTTCCTCTGTAAACGAAGCATCTGAATGTTCATCTGGTGACGACCATAAGAATGACATGTACGGAACACTGGTCTTATATTTAAAGGATAATTTACAAATCTTGCATTAGGTAAAATTACTACTAAGACAGCACGTTCCATATACTTGTTGAGCATCTAGCCGTAACAGTATTTAGCTATAACAGTAACAGTACTGTAATGCACTTAAAACCACTAGCTACAGAGCATTCAATGTGAGGGTAAATGTGAGGGTAAATGTGAGGGTAAATGTGAGGGTAAAGCCAATTGTTTCCTGTTGTTAATTCCAAAAACTCAAATGACATTTAACATAATTCAATAAGTTTCCTCTTTCTAAAACACTTTAGGATACACACTTCACCCATTATAATAACATAAAAAGAATGTAAAAAGAAAATCATTACAAGAAATTATGCCAAAGCTCATGAACATGAGGAAATGCAGACCCATTCAAAGTGCATCAAATATGGTTCCACGCCTCTGCAATGTTGCATCAAAAATATACATTCCACCATTATAATACTACAAGAAAAAGAATTATGACATTAAACGGTGCCAGGGCTGCAGTGTGTAAGGAAAAGCAGACTCTGTGTCTGCTTCGATGTAGACGGGTTGGGTGAATAGACTCCAGTGTGCACGGCTCCTGTTTCTGTGCTGCATCATTGCTGCGGCTCGACTTGACGACTTGACAATCCTGAAGGATTGTGTACTACAGAGAGACAACCTGCACCGAAAGCCACTCCGCAGAGACTTCTCGACCATGCCAGCCAGTGTTTACGTTTGAGCCGATGCAGCGGCTTGAGTTTGTTGTTCCATAATGTAATGATATGACTGGCCAGAGTTGAAATGACTGGCCAGAGTTGAAATGACTGGCTGACTGGTTGTAAGTTTTGTTATGGAGTAATATACCATGGTCTTTGTTAAAGTGTTAAGTCATGCTGCGAGGGTGTGTGTGTGTGTAGTCTACTCTAGCCAATACCTAACAGCCATGGGACATGGAAATGTCACAGTGCTATGTCATGTTGAACCCAAAGGAGAGTACCTTTCAAAAGTCTGCAAGCATTCAAAAATAAGAAAATACATGAACTAAAGTTGGAAGCAATTCAGTCAAAACAATATGGTTCACCAACCTCAGGAATTTTAACAACACTATTTATTCATACACTTATGTGGACATAAGTTTAGATCAATCACTCACACTAAAGAATAGCTGAAGATAAAGCCAATAAACATTCCTCAGATAGTAATTGAAAGATCATCCTGCTAACCAGAATCTAAATAGTAATACACACACGAGGGGTGACTCCACTTGGACCGTTTCGGGCTTAGATGGCAGACGTGTTGATTTGATTGAAGAGCTTATGCTTGATGACTTGAGACATCAGACCATGGATCGCCTCAATTGTCGTCTTGCAGCTATAATAGCCAGAAAAAAAAGAGGAAAGTTCAGTTTCGCTCTGGACATGAAGAGGTGACACGGACGTCCTATCCATCAACAGACAGGTCAGATAAACAAACAGATAGGTGTTCCATTCACGGGAGAAAAACTCAATAAAACCACAACCATTGTATAAATAATAAGCAGACCTTGAATAGGTAGGTAGGACAACTCTACCTGCTAAAACAAGTAACTAAGTATTCCCATTGCATCTATACACAAATAATGTGTGATCAAAATGGTTACAAAACATAGTAATAATACAGAGATTCTATAACTTAGAGTAGTACATAGCGTAGGCCTAAGCAGACCAGAGATTCTATAACTTAGAGTAGTACATAGCGTAGGCCTAAGCAGACCAGAGATTTCCATTTTTCATTGATTGTGTTCATCAGAAAGGCAAAAATGTTCCCAGATCACTATTCCTACTCTGAGAAGCTTTATGAATACGGACCAATGATTCTATTACGGGGTAGGAATAATTTGTTTCTCTGTGTCAGTTGAATATTTAAATGGTGTGTTTAACAGCGACTCAAATTGGTTTACAGTTGTCAATAATATCAGTAAAAATCTTTATTGTAACAGTACATAGGACATTATCAACAATCCAATCCAGTCTGTCAATACTGCAAAACATGAACAAACATACAGTGTGATATATGGTGCCATGCCAATTTTAGAGATCAATGCATTAAATCATTCACTAAATAAGCTCTAGGCCTGGAAGCCAAATAAATAATTACAAGTAAATGCAGAAAAACAAGATCTACATTAGATAGATAACAGGAGTGGAGGAGCGTTGCTGTACCTGTCTCGTGTTGCTTTGGCCAGTTTGTCCTCGGACTTCCTGTCGTGTGTGTCCAGGCCCAGCATGAAGCTTCCTCTTCCAAGCTGAGCCTCCGACTGCTCCAGTTTCTCAGACAGGTCAAACACCTGGCCCGTGGTGTACTCTGAATTCTGGGGAGGACACACGCATGGATTATGTACCAATATATTGTCATGTACCATGATCAGACGAAAGCATATCCGCATATTGTGATTAAGTTAATCAAAGTATGTGGAAGCAGTAGCCTATATACCCATGTGTGGGCTTTCTTCCATTCTTTCTTCACACACACACACACACACACACACACACACACACACACACACACACACACACACACACACACACACACACACACACACACACACACACACACACACACACACACACACACACACACACACACACACACACACACACACACCACCCTATTTTCTTCACCACTACTGAGACAATCTATTAAACAGTTACAATATGTTGAACTTGTTAATGGATTAAATGGCTTGTCAAGTCGCGGTGAAAGGGGGTCGGTGAAAAGGTTTGCCTAAGGTGAGGCCTTGTGTTCCATGGAGCAGGTAATTAGGAGACAATGATAGGGAGCCAGACTGTGGTGACAGTGTAGTGACTGACAAAGCCCTTCGCCAATGGACCAGTCAACTCCTGACAACTAGTCAATCCATCTTCATCCAGAATGACCAGAGTCCACTGTTTGGATAGTCTGCTGCCTTTAGAGACTGTTTAGCATCCACAATGGGAATTCACTGGGGGCTTTCAATCTCTAGAAAGTATTGGCAACAAGGGAGATGATCCACGGTGAACCACAGCGGCATCTATATCACCACATCTCCAACGCATAGATATTTTGTTTAAAGATTAACATGGTGGCCTCAGTCATATTAATGAACCTATGCTTGTAAATCTGTACAAGTGACCTTTTGGAAAATAGAAGACCCCCCCCCCGGGCCATATAAAATTATTATAATAATGGTATAAATAAAGAAAGGGATTGTCATTAATATGTAAGAATCACGCACCATATATTTTGGCAGCTACTTGACTCGGCATAGTATAGTTACATATCTATTTGTAAACAAAAGGGTTTCACAAATGTAGCATTGCTTGATTTAGAGTTAAATTCAAAACACTCACCGTCAGAAGACTTGAAGAGCTCAGAGTGTTGACCCAGTATTTATTCCAGAGGAGCTCTAGTAATTTCCGATCCAGGGAAGACTTGAAATAAGTCACCTCCAAGGCATAATACCTAAACAAACAAACAAACAAGCCCACGGCACTTAGTGAATAAATAAACTATGTCAATTAAATGAAGAAAATACTACCTTTTTTAAAATAATGATAATAATCCCCAGTTTACAATTGCGTCATTCATCCCCCTCCTCTCCCCTGTAACTATTCCCCAGGTCGTTGCTGCAAATGAGAATGTGTTGTGTTCTCAGTCAACTTACTTGGTCGGATAAATAAAAAATAAGAATAAATAAAATGATTTACCACAGAATTATTAAGGGATTATTACATCATAATGACTTGAATTTGTGTTATAGGCTACATCAACCCTAAAATAAATAAATAATATATATATATATGAAGTATCTTGTCAAGTTTACTTAGACAATTTGCAAGATGATACTAAATATTATATGTTTGCCTCAAGTATAAACGTCCAAGATGAAAACTCACTGTTTGCAGTGCACGCCGAAGTCTTCGATCTTGTTCAGGGGAATGGTCTGATATTCAGAGGGTCCCTCATCAGGAGGTTTGTAACCCTGAAAAACAACACAAACACACAATTATTAGACTCATGATGTCTGAAAATGTATATTTAATGAGAGGAAACGCAGTCTTAAAATATTTGCACAGTTCGATAGTGAGAGACAGCCAACTACTAATAAAACCACCAATAAACACATTTTACAAAAGGAATAATTAACTAAATGTTGACAATGAATCATAATAGTATTACTTATAGATACAACAAAATCTTTAAAATAAATATTCCAATTGGCATGCTAAATATAGCAAATATATTTATGAGCGATAAATAAGACCAAAATGCTGAATTTGCAGTAATTTTGTTCCTAACTTGTCTAATACCACATGTAACATAGCTAAACACTGGAATAATGCAAGAAACACATTTTACTCCTTACCTTGGGGTATGTTCTGAAGGCGCCAAGATTGACTTTCCCTGCAGATATGGTGCGAGTGGGGTCGATCTGGGAGGGAGAGATATACAGTAGAACAGGAAAATGTTTCCAGAGGTCAGACAGTCTCTAGAGACCACTCCAAGCCGGCCACCAGGAGTGATGTTTTCTTCTCAACTACTGCTGCCGGTGTAGTCAAATAACACACTTAATTATCCTATGCCCTTGGCACTTCAGCCCTGTAAAACCAATCAAGTGTAAATAGCATCTACAGTTACAAAAGCCAAATATGTGCCGTGCTCATGGTGGACTACTACCATACATCAACCACTAAAGGGATGCCTAAACCTGATTGCACCCCTCTCAGTTACCTCTCAGGAAAACCAAAGTACTGTATTTAGGAAGCAGTCTAATAAAAGACAAAATGGACATTTTAACGTGTGTATTTTGGGGGTATTGCGTTGTGAGCTGAAGTCGGGGCAGATCTTTCACTGTACTCACCACCACCGCCACAAAGGGCTCCTGAAACTGCTGGTTGAGCATCTGAGTGCTGACATCTATACCTGACAACCAGCAGCCGTAACCTGGGTGACTGTGGTACCAGCCAATAGCGTTCTCCAGCCGACCAACCTGACAGTTCACAAACGGCAAGGAATCGGTATCAATACAATGAAGAGATAGTGTCCAATATGTAACCATTGTGATAAACCATGACAAGCACAGTTCTCACTAAAATGTCATGTGTTTCGATCCATCCTTTTATGCAAAATTAAGGACCAAAATCTCATTCCAAGAGTCAGTCATAATACCTGTTTGGCATTCTCAATGTAGGCAGCCATGTATTCATAAGCCGCAGCCTGCGCGTTGACCCGCGTCTCTGTGCCCTCCACGGGTAAGGCAAAGCTGTCCATGATGTTCATGGTCTCCCCGTCCACTTTCCCAAGCATCAGACCCATCACCTCGAGGTTGCCCCCGGACCTGGCGTGCATCACCATCTTCAGCAGCGCCAGAGCAGATATCTGGCAGTATTTGAAGTAATGATGACTATAGGACAAAAATAATATTGGTGTGAATTATGTTCAGGGAATTCACTAACTAGCTTGCAATGCAGGGAGAATTCCCATTGTTGACATGCTAACTAGCAAGCTAACTTCAGCTAGTAACGTTAGCTAGCTGGTCAAGCCAACACAGCCAAACAAGGAACTAGCAAGCAGTTGCAAATAAAACAAATTACAATCTATAATTGATCAAATATATACTTACTCCTTTGTCCATGGCTTCGCAGCAAGGATTTCCTGCTGTTGTTTTTTGTCATATTTATATATTTCATCTATGCTCTGAACTTCCTGCATACTGTTTTGTAGCTCCCATGTTTTCTGTGCCATGCTACTCCCTGCCATGTTGACAACCTAGTCTCACTACCTCTCTAAAATATAAAGTAATACTTGAAATTAAACTAGTGCGCTATCAAACGTGGAATATTTCAAAAACCTGTAATAATAACATAATCTCAAAGCAGTAGCCCTTGCTCATCCATTCGTTCAGGGAGCCATGACACTGGACTGTACCATGCTATGAGGAAGGGGGACATGCACGTTTAAAAAAAATCTAAAATAAAAAGTGACCGTGGGGTTTTTGTTCAGTTAATGAGTATACGCATAAAATCATCGAATTAATTCAGAAATGCATGTCCCAAACAAATAAACTTATACTTGTATTCATCAACAGCCACGAAACACCAATTAACGTGATGGTTTAGTCCAAATAACACAGACGATGTGATATAAATGGTAATACTGACATCTTCTGGGGGAATATGTGAATGCTTTTCACTTATTTATTATTTTGAAACGAAGTCGGCTAATTTAGCGCTCTGTTACCTGGTAAAATAATGGTAAATAAAATACTATTCAATTTTTTGAAAACTGCTAAATGGCTTGTGACTTAAAGCAGCCACGTTTCTGTTGTCTTCCTCCAGGACAAATTAAGAGATGAGGGAAACAAAGAATACAACCTCTTTCTTAAAGAACAGTCAGGACAACTAAGACCATCTTCAAATGCTTCTCATGTAACAATAGATTATGCATACCTTGGAAATTATGTAGATATTTTTGTGAAAATATCTCTTGACCTATTCAATGTGTGTTTAATGAGTTGAAGATGATTGCCCTGTTCATTGGCTATATTTGACTAAGATCCTACAGCATGTTGCCACATTTTGATAATTTCTTTCCTAAACTACAGGTGCAGGCCCCAGAGACTGTGAGTCCTGCTGCACTTTATTCCTCCCAGTCAATCCTAAAGGCCCAGCATAACATCCAGTTTAACCATGGAGGCCAGCCTCCAGCGACTCCCATCCTGGAGGGATGCTGCCACCCTAACCAACAGGGGGACAGGGACAGAGGGTCAGGCCCCACGAGGGTGGAGGCGCTGGGAGCTCCACAGACCAGAGGAGTCTTTGGAGGGCTGGAAGAGGAGGCACAGAAGGACAAGCAGGTGTAGAGAGCAGTACAACTCTGAGGAGGACCTTTCCACAGAGGAGGAGGATGAGGAAGAGGAATTTGAGTTCTTGGAGTGGAGGAGACCCAGAAGAAGCCGAGAGCCAGAGTTCACTGGGAGAACACAGAGGATGATAATCTATCATAGCCCTGACAGGTACTTCTCATGAGAGATTTTCTATCAGCAAATTACCTGCTGCTGTGAAAACTGCATTTAAAAAAAGGGATGGATTATGCTCATTGTAATCTTTCTGTTTAACATTCATTTCTATGGCAGAGCTGTGCAGGAGAGGAGGGAGGTGGAACCCCATGTTGTCCATGAAGAGCACATCAGATCAGAAAGTCCAAGTCGGCAACACCAAAACCCAAAACTGAGCCACTGCAATTAAATGGCCACATTAGCACAGTTGGCCACCACATGTATAAAACCTCTCTGTATTGATTGTGGAGGGAGACTACAATGGAAAACTGTAATGCACAATATTTGTGTTCAGTCCCTGTCTCGCCGGCTTGTTTATTTATTGCATTACATTGTTGCATTTTATTCTCATACCATGTACAGTACCAGTCAAGAGTTTGGACACACCTACTCATTCAAGGGGTTTTCTTACATTTTTTTACTATTCTACATTGTAGAATTATAGTGAAGGCAATCAAAACTATGAAGTAACACATATGGAATAATGTAGTAACCAAAAGAGTGTTAAACAAATTAAAATCTATTTTAGATTCTTCAAAGCAGCCACCCTTTGCCTTGATGACAGCTTTCCACACTCTTGGCATTCTCTCAACCAGCTTCACCTGAAATGCTTTTCTAACAGTCTTGAAGGAGTTCCCATATGCTGAGCACTTGTTGGCTGTTTTTCCTTCACTCTGCAGTCCAACTCATCCCAAACCATCTCAATTGGGTTGAGGTTGGTGATTGTGGAGGCCAGGTCATCTGATGCAGCACTTCATCACTCTCCTTGATCAAGGTGTGGAGGTGTGGTGGGTCATTGTTCTGTTGAAAAACAAATGAAAGTCCCAATAAGCGCAAACCAGATGGGATGGCGTATTGCTGCAGAATGCTGCGGTAGCCATGCTGGTTAAGTGTGCCTTGAATTCTAAATAAATCACTGACAGTGTCACCAGCAAAGCACCATCACACCTCCTCCATGCTTCACGGTGAGAACCACACATGCGGAGATCATCCATTAACCTACTCTGCGTCTCACAAAGACACAGTGGTTGGAACCACAAATCTCAAATTTGGACTCATTAGACCAAAGGACAGATTTCCACCAATTTAATGTCCATTGCTCGTATTTCTTGGCCTAAGTAAGTCTCTTCTTTTATTTGGTGTCCTTTGGTAGTGGTTTCTTTGCAGAAATTCAACCATGAAGGTCTGATTCATGCAGTCTCCTCTGAACAGTTGATGTTGAGATGTGTCTGTTACTTCGGCTGCAATTTCTGAGGCTGTTAACTCTAATGAATTTACCATCTGCAGCAGAGGTAACGCTGGGTCTTCCTTTCCTGTGGTGGTCCTCCTGAGAGCCAGTTTCATCATAGCGCTTGATGGGTTTTGCGACTGCACTTGAAGTAACGTTCAAAGTTGTTCTTGCCATAATATGGATTTCTGTTTACCCCCCTAACTTGTCTGTATACCACCCCTACCGAGTGGCGCAGTGGTCTAAGGCACTGCATCTCAATGCATGAGGTGCCACTACAGTCCCTCGTTCTAATCACATCCGGCCGTGATTAGGAGTCCCATAGGGAGGTGCACAATTGGCCCGGGCATTGTCCAGGTTTGGCCGGGTTAGGCCGTCATTGTAAATAAGAATTTGTTCTTAATTGACTTGCCTAGTTAAATACAGGTTAAATAATATAACTGATAGGCTCAAACACATTAAGAAAGAAAGAAATTCCACAAATGCACTTTTACAAGGCACACCTGTTAACTGAAATGCATTTCATGTGACTATCTCATGAAGCTGGTTGAGAGAATTCCAAGAGTGTGCAAAGCTGTCATCAAGGCAAAGGGTGGCTACTTTGAAGAATCTAAAAGACAGACACTCACTTCAATTCCATCATTGGAGCTGCATTTATCTGACTGGCAATGTGATGGATCTTCACTGGGTAGAGAGAAGACTGCAGTCAGACACTGGGATCTGTTGTGGTAGTGTGTGATGTGAGGTGCTGGTGATGGTGAAGGCTAACTTGGATGTAGCTACAAGGAGTATTGGTAGCACAGATTTTTTAGTTTTGAGTTGTTTAAAGAACCAGAAGAGGGCACCCTAAGCAAGCATTGAAAGCTGTGTGTAGGCTATACACCGAGTATACCAAACATTAAGAACACCTTCCTAATATTGAGTTGCAACCTCCCTTTGCCCTCAGAATAGCCTGCATCTCAAAGGCACTTTTGTCTTGTCCACTCGCCATCTGAATGGCACACACACAATCCAGGTCTCAATTGTCTCAAGGCTTAAAAATCCTTCTTTGGATTTAACAAGTGACTTCAATAAGGGATCATAGCTGTCACCTGGATTCACCTGGTCAGTCTATGTCATGGAAAGAGCAGGTGTTCTTAATGTTTTGTACTCTGTGTTTGTCTCTCACAACTATTGATATTGTGTTGATAGGGTTACCCATAATGTTTCATGTCTTTCTTCAGAGGAGCCAATCAGCATGTTGTAGCTCTCCCTGGGACTGGGCTGGGCTGGGTGTTGGAGCGATAGGACAGAGGCCAACGCAGTCCAAGGAGAGTGTCACTAGCCACTTTAACTATGCCACTTTGTTTACATACTCATCTCATATGTATATACTGCACTCAATACCATCTACTGTATCTTGCCTATGCTGCTCTGTACCATCACTCATTCATATAACTTTATGTACATATTCTTTATCCCCTTACACTTGTGTCTATAAGGTAGTAGTTTTGGAATTGTTAGCTAGATTACTTATTGGTTGTTACTGCATTGTCGGAACTAGAAGCACAAGCATTTCGCTACACTCGCATTAACATCTGCTAACCATGTGTATGTGACAAATATTTTAGTTTGATTTGATTTGATTTGTGTGAACTACCAGGAAGCCCTGAGACAACAGGTGGGCTAGACATTGAAACATGTTACATTTTTACATTTTTGTTTAAACTAGGAAAGCCCCATTGACATAAACAATCTCACAGGACAGTAAATGCTTTCAGGACATTACAATACAATGAGATGTGTATGTGTGAAATACTCAGCTGGTCTCCAGCCAACCACACCTTTTATACACCATAAATCACTCACACCTGTTGGCAGGGAGAGGGACTCATTTTGTCCCCAGCTGTGGAATGGAGGTGGGGTAAGTGTGATAGAGAGATGTGATAGCCGTACTCTCATTAGCGTGATAAAAGTCTGCCCTTCTCTCGTCCTTACCTCAGCTCACTGACTTTCTCGCTATCTCTCCCCCCTCCCCCTCCTCTCTCTTAAGAGAGTGAAGGATAAATCATGAAATATTGATTGAATTCCATCTCCAGTTTGTTAGTCATCACAGTGTTGTGTACCAATAACTGCATATTTGGGAAAGAATGCATCAGTTTTCTTCCCCTGTTTCCAACTACTTTGCTTTGTTGTGCACTACTGAACACACCGCTGGCTCCCAGGCTGTTTTCTGAAGAAGGATAAGTTAAGTGTAAGGAGGCACATTGAGATGCTAACGTTGCTATCTGGCTGTGTTTCTCTCTGCTGATTCCAGAGGAACAGGAAACCAATGACTCAGATTAGTGACAGACTGCAATATTTTGACGGGAAGAGATCAGGCGAGAGCGAAGTCAGCACTTTTCCAAGGTAAAAGGAATAACTGCAGGAATACCACAAGGGCAACATAAAAAGGCCTTTCATGTCATACATACTGTAGAGCTCAGCTTGAATATTTTGCAATAGATTCAAGTTTTCAACCATCCGTTGTTCGAGATGTGAAATAGAGGTAGGCGTAACTTTCAGGTCAGAGGATATTTCTAAATTTAAGTTGCAGGAGCTTTGGAAAAGCGAATGTTCTTATCTTTCAAATAAAATTAGCTTTAATGATCAGTAGTTAATGGCACCTTTCCATCCCTGGGTACAGATCCAGGAAAGAAAGGATCAATAAAGACAGGAGAGGAGGAAGAGGGATTGCTACGATGCCAAGATCGAGGCAGAAATGAAGGTCTATGACCCTTGGGGAAGGGGGAGGTGGGGCCCTTCTCAG
Organism: Oncorhynchus gorbuscha; assembly: GCF_021184085.1. Classification (NCBI taxonomy): domain Eukaryota; kingdom Metazoa; phylum Chordata; class Actinopteri; order Salmoniformes; family Salmonidae; genus Oncorhynchus; species Oncorhynchus gorbuscha. The sequence goes on from NC_060179.1 coordinate 17,667,278, forward strand.
AGATGACAGGGGAAACCTCATCAGTACACCATTGTTGATTTACTCCATAGTCATTAGTCCTCTTTCGTTACTCTCTCTGTTCACTTTATAGTGACTGTAAAACCAAAATGATAACTTCTCTGAATTTGACTATGACACCTTTGGTTTCAGTCACTTTGTTAAGTCTAAACCTCCGGGTTATTTCTCTGTCAACATCTCTGGCCCTGGTATGAAGAGGCACTGTAGCTGAATCTGTGAGTCACCACTACGTTGAAAGTGTCTCTGTAGCTGATGACGATGCCTCCAGGTGATCTGAACAGAATGCACAGGACCAAGGAGGAGGAGTACGTGAACCCAGAGTCCAGGGACAGGTGACAGCCACAGGGCTCTGTAGGCAGGAGTGGAGGGCCTAACCCCAGGCAGGAGGACTGGGTACCCTCTACCCAGCGAGTAACAGGTAGCCCAACTCTCACAACCACTCAGTAAAGGTCTGAGTTTTCACTTTACTTTGTGTGTATGTGCATTGATGAGTCACCCCTCTCATCCGTCCCTGCTGGTTTTTCCATGGCCCAGCTGTCCCAGTTTGCCCGAGGCAAAGTGTTCAGTGATCAGGACACTCCACAGCAGCTCCAGGAGCAGGACACATTCAGGCAGAGGTGTAACATGTTCAGTATACACTGGATACTGTAAAATATGACTTGGTGTTGTATTGAGCCATCTGAATGCAAGTTGGACTCTCTCCTTTATGCAGAGCCAGAAGGATCCTTCCCCTCCTAACCCAGACTTGCAGAAGAGACTGGACAAGCAGCTCCTTACTCCCAGACCTATCTCTGCTGTCAGCCAGCTCTCCTCTAGGCCCAGGCACTTGACTGTGTCGAACATCCACAGGCCCAGGCGATATAGCTTTATTCTGACTCCGCTTTCATCCCTGGAACTATACACTCACTGTCGGTGTACGGTTGTGAACTTAACATGCATATTTTATAGTGGCGATTGTGGCCTGTTTTGAGGTGTTGGATCATGTTCCATACTGTTGTGCTGTGCCCAGGTGTAGAGGGCACCCCAATGGGGACATGTTTGAGATGGCACACCACCCAACTCTGGAGTAGCAGCTGTGGCTGTTCACGTCAACATGCAGAACACCAGGGAGTTCAACCAGCTCAAATACAGAGGTATGACAATGACAGTCTTTATGCTATTAAAAACAAGAAACTATGTTTTAAGTGAGAAGTAGGCATCAGCCTGAAGGAAATTCACATGAGCATCATGCCTACTACACCGATGCTCGACCAAGGTTTTACAGCACACAGCTTTGAGGTCCAGACCCCAGACATTAATAACTGGACATGAATCTTCTCCCTCCATTCTTCTCATTCTCTTATTAATGCCCTCGCCCAGATCAAATATAGAGATGAATTGACACCACCATACCATGCATTTAAAGGCCTATACCCAATTTATGAGTCCCTCTTTTCATATTTGTCTAGAAGAATAACTATGATCCATTCCTGTTCAGCTTGGCCGGATGTGCAGCCCTCATCAAGCCCCTCTGTCTCCTCTCCTCTTTGCCATGGCATGACTCTGAAGAGGTCATGGGGCAACTCATCATTAAAGCCATCCATCAGTAACGGACAGTTTGGCAACGGAAACACAGGGCTGAAACTAAGGAAATGGACTTTGAATGGATTCCCAGTACTGAGTTTATGTTCGGGTCCAGGGAACACTTCCGACACGCAAATATACAAAAACGGGGATAGAAAAGTGGGAGATATAGAATCCATATGTACAACAACAGTTGGGTGTGTGTGTACACTGCAGGGTGAAGACAACACTGTATGCCTGTGTGTTGAGTACACTACAGTGAGCGGACACACATTGTTTTTGCCTGTGAGCAGATGGTCTCTTGCTTCCATTACTATAGCTCACCAGAGGCCTACCTCCTCCTCTCCCTTGCGGAGAATGGGACAAGGCATGAGAAGTCTTGTCCTCTCTGCTTGTCTATGTTCCTCCTAGTCCATCTGTAGCTCAGTGTTTAGACTGCAGAGTAGCTGAGTCACCATGGCCTTGGCTCAGTCAGTATTGACTGATGGAGGAGGGGAGGGGTTGACAATAGGATTAGGTCTAGATGCTCTTCACCCCCATATAAGGTCTGTGTCGATTATCAGTTTCATCTTGGCCACAGCTGAACTAGTCCTGTAAGTGCACAGCACTCCCCCCTGGCTTAGCCTCTCATCATAATGAGCGATGGCCAGAGAGTCCCTCTGATTGGCTGGTGTGGGAGGAAATCCACTATGATAGGCTAATCTGGGCCCATCTGTACCTCTAATGGCAACATTAGAGCTGTATCAGTACACATGACTACCGCAGCACTCACTGCCTGACATCTGTGTCATGGTGAGGATGTGGTAATCCTGGATGCAGGGACTGAGTTGTGTGTGTTACAGACAGCACATCTCATCAGGAGGTGCATCACGTGTCCCCCCCCCTGATCTTGCAACAACGCAAGATCAGGATCATGAGGAGTCAGGTCAGACACACACTGTCTAACTCATCTAACTTGGTGCTTATAGGTGTCTGACGATCTGTGTTGATCCCCTCAGAGTGAGAAAGCAATCTGAGACCACTAAAGAGTCTCTTTATTGGAGTCAGAGTGCTGTTATTGGTGAGCCTGCTGGTCAAACAGCCTCAACACGACTTCAGTCAGTGACAGAAAAACTGTCCCCCTGAGGATATGCTTACTGGAAGGAATGAATAGTAATACATTATTACACTGAGGTGGATATGGGACACACACACACACACACACACACACACACACACACACACACACACACACACACACACACACACACACACACACACACACACACACACACACACACACACACACACACACACACACACACACACAAGCCAACTGAGGGGAGGGAGGGTCATTGGGCAACCTCTGGGTGCCTGCCAGTGCCAACACGACATAGGCCAAGCCATGGCGCCCACACAACTGGTAGCAGTCCTGACAGAGCAGAAAGCCTGTGCCAGCTGCAGGGTGGTAGTAGCATGGCCTTGGTCCGGCTGAAGGGGGAGGGAGGAGAGCAGTCAGGGAATGTGTATCTGAGAGTCTACTGCACAATGCAGAAAACACTTTAAAAAAAATGATATTACTGAAGAATAACATGAAAAGATTGGATAAAATAAACATAATATACCTCCAATATTGCTATGCCTTAGTATTTTAGTACGGCGTAGCATTTTTATTAGTTAAGGTTGGGAGAAAGAGACATCCCACCTTGCCTGTTAGGTGATGTAATGTAAATGTGTTAGCAGGGTCCCCGTCCCAAGGGCCAGGGCAGCCCAGGTTGACCTGAGGTCCAGACAGCCCTCAGCCCGGGAGAGGAGAAGGCCTGCCAGAAGGAGAGACTTTGAGGATGAGAAGGGCCTGTTGCTTCAGTTGAGTCATCATCACATAATTACAGTGCCACTTCAACAGTCCATTAATGTCCTCAATCTGAGAAGGGCCTTGGGGAAACGTGTCTGATAATACACAACAGTCCCTCTTTTTTTAGGCATTAGAATGTCTTACAGGATTTATGAAAAACAATGGCCAGTACATATTTTCTCTGTAGTCTGTACTAACCCATTCTGCTGTACTGACAGATGTTTCCATGCTGTGGCCCAGAACATGGTGACTGCAACTTCAGATGAATGACAAGGGCCAACCGGATGTCCAGTCTATGTTCTCTGTGACAAGCCTGTACGTGGAGGGGACCGCACGTACAGGCTTGTGATAGAATGACGAGGTTAGATGTAAGGTCTCAAAGCACCACAAACTGCAACTTATTCAATGCTGCAACTCAATATAGGCATTTTGATAGAATGTCATGAGAAATGCAAATGTAGGTATCTAAGTTAGGATTGGGCCATGAGGTGCCTGTCTGTTTGAATGACGTCTCTCTGGTCTCCAGGGGGGCTGTCAGCCGATGAAGGGGATGACTTCTCACTGCGGTCCACCCCGTACTACCCGGTCAGGTGTGTGTCAATGGAGACTGTTGCCACAGAGCGCTGGCTACGGCCCGGCACGTCAGACACGCTGAAATTGTTTGGGGCTGGTCAGAACCGGACAGAAACCCGTTACCCACATCCTGGATGGGGAGTGGGATGGGCCCTCCACCTAACATAGATGACCCCTTACATCTACACATAGGATCCTATTCCCTTCACAGCTTACTACTTTTGACAACAGTTTGAGGTCTATATTTTATATGCAGTCGATCCCCAATACAAATGACAAAATTAATGGTCTATTTCTGTGTCTGCATCAGGAGAGCAAAAAACATCCATATTTGTGTTTTTATGCAGAAAAACATCTGAATGTTGCTTATGCATGTGTGAATTGTTTAATCAGCCACCAGGGCAGACATCAAATGGAGATGAGGTAGTAGCAGAGATATTTCAGTCTGTGTACAACAGCTCCATGCAGTGAGTAGGAGCAGGGCAGTGTCAGAGAGCGGGGAAAATCTCAATTGTAGACTTCTTGCGTCCTCTCTCTTTGCCTCCTTCAAAAGAGAAGGTTCGAGGGGCGGGACCTCTGGCTTTCTCATCCAATGGGTTTTGAGAAGGATACAGGATGTGAGGAGTGTGCAATTGAGATGATCCAAGTCTGCTTGCATAAGTGTGCAGCTAGTACACAGTGAATAATTACTGTCCCTGAGTTGCATCACTGCTGTGTGATATGGCTCCAGCTGCAGGACTACGGTATGGAAGAAGTATAGGCTCTGGTCTGCTGATGGAAGTAACTATGGTAACCTTTTGACTGGTTTAGTCTGCTGGTGTAAGCAACTATGGGAACCTTTTGAATGTACTTTTGCAGAATTAATATGTATTTAAAACATGTGAAATGTGTATCTGGTGTTGAAATGTTTGTATGTGGCAAGAAAATGTGTGTTAATATACAGTATAGAAAGATTTGGGGTAAAAAATAAATAATGTTTTTATAATCTTGTCTTTGTCCAGACTGGTCCTTGGTACTCAATCCTTTCCTCTTAAGACAGACTCATACTGTCCAATCAAATGGTCAAACAAATCAAGTTCAAAAACTTTATTGACCTATAACCTGATTAGAATGTCGGATGATGACCAGTTTTGTACAGGAAGTTGTACAGAAGTCTTTTTTTCAACATAGAAAACTTTACATTTCTGTACCATATACATTTTGTTTTCTACGTCCGTGAGCAAGGAATACATCCAATCCACACACCATCCAGAAGTCTTCTTTTAAAGCACAGCTAACATTCTTCATTTACCCTTTACATACAGCATTGTCCCCAAACCAAAGAAAATTAAATATATTATTAATTTATTCTAATTTGTACACACTGAAAACTAACTTCAAACATAAACATACCTGTGACTCAGAAGCAGCTCACATCAGGGGCCTATCCAGAAGCATTGCAGATAGAGCAGATAATTACTTTCATTACATGAAAGAAAATCATATCTACACAATACATTTCTAGCTGAGTGTTGTGTAACGTTGCAAACTCCTGAACAGGCCCATAGTTGCTCTTTTTCCTCCCAGTTTTAGGAAGAGCCCAGTTATCGACTATCAGTTAAAAAGCCTCAGAACATATCAATTGAATATTTTAACCCTTCGCGTTCTGTCGTGTCGTCATTCAATTACAAATCTCATATAGGACAATCTGCAGGAGATGGTCCAGTAAATCAATTATCACAAAAGTCAAAATCTCCAGTGTATTCAATAATGAGATCAGGGCCTAGATTCAATCAGATCAGCATTAACCTGGCAATAGCAGACACCCGCATAGCAGATATTTGGTGGAACTGCGTTGGAGCCCTCAAATCGGTGAGCAGCTGCTCTTACGATCATTGCCACACCCGCCCCACTCGCGTTAGTTAACAACGAGAAAGTGTACGCTAGATAGAAATCATCAAACTAAATCATGAGGATTTCTATCAGCCTAATGGAGGTGTAGATCACATCTCACGTTCCAACTTGTAAACAAGGCTGCATGGGATGTGTGTTAATGCGACTCCGTGCAGCCATTGGCAATGTCCGCTTTAGATATAATGCCAGGAGTCACTTATGGATTTGACAGCTCTAATGCAGTTCCACCTCCGACACCGTCAATACAACCGCTATGCGGATGTCAGCTAAAACGGATCTGATTGAATCGAGCCCCAAGTGCAGCAAAATCCTGTGGAAAAAAATGAACAAAACACAAATAAAATCTAGTGTTATCAGATTATATTACAAAGCGGCTTTTCTGTACTTGTTTTTTTCATCCACGAGGTGATTTCCGCTAACGTTAGCCATCAGCGGTGCAGCCAGGAAAATATCAGAATTATCATTGAGTAACAAATGTCACATTTCATATCACTGAATATTCGTCAATAGCATTGCATGATGTACGTGTAGCCATTTCATTCTCTAGAATCGCTTTTAAGGATACAGTAATGTCAAGAAGCAAACCCGTTTTAAATATATTTTGACTCTGAGTGATAGTTATTCTGCAGTCGTTAGAGAATCAGATCTTCATGTACAAGGCCAAGCCATTCATCCATGATATGAGGGGCTTCGGGTATAAGTAGCCCATAGGATCTAGGATCAGTTTGACCTCCCAATATTATAATCTTAACCATAAGGGGGAATGCAAAAACTGGCCTTAGATCAGTGTCTAGGGGCAACTTCAACCTCCTCTGATACACTACATGGCCAAAAGTATGTGCATTCGACTATTTCAGCCACAGCTGTTGCTGACAGGTGTATAAAATCAAGCACGCAGCCATGCAATCTCCATAGACAAACATTGGTAGTAGAATGGCCTTACTGAAGAGCTCAGTGACTTTCAACGTGGCACCATCATAGGATGACACCTTTCCAACAAGTCAGTTCGTCAAATTTCTGCCGTGCGAGAGCTGCCCCGGTCAACTGTAAGTGCTGTTATTGTAAAGTGGAAACCTCTAGAAGCAACAACGGATCAGCCACGAAGTGGTAGGCCACACAAGCTCACAGAACAGGACCGCCGAGTGCTGAAGCGCGCAGAGCATTAAATCGTGTGGCCTCTGTTGCAACACTACCAAGTTCCAAACTGCCTTTGGAAGCAACGTCAGCACAAGAACTGTTCATCGGGAGCTTCATGAAATGCCTAAGATCACCATGAGCAATGCCAAGTATCAGCTGGAGTGGTGTAAAGCTCACCTCCATTGGACTCTGGAGCAGTGGAAACGTGTTCTCTGGAGTGATGAATTACCCTTCATCATCTTGCAGTCCAAAGGACGAATCTGGGTTTGGCGGATGCCAGGAGAACGCTACCTGTCCCAGAGCAGTGCAGACTGAAACGTTTGGTGGAGGAGGAATAATGGTCTGGGGCTTTTTCATGGTTCGGGCCCCTTATTTCCAGTGAAGGGAAATCTTAACGTTACAGTGTACAATGACATTCTAGACGATCCTGTGGCAACAGTTTGGGGAAGGCCCTTTCCTGTTAAAGCATGACAATGCCCCTGTGCACAAAGTGAGATCCATACAGAAATGGTTTGTCGAGATCGTTGTGGAAGAACTTGACTGGCCTGCACAGAGCCCTGACCTCAACCCCATCAAACACCTTAAGGATGAATTGGAATGCTGACTGCGAGTCAGGCCTAGTCACCCAATATCAGTGCCCAACCTCACCAATGCTCTTGTGGCTGAATGGAAGAAAGTCTCTAAAACAATGTTCCAAAATCTAGTGGAAAGTCTTCCCAGAAGAGTGGAGGCTGTTATAGCAGCAAAGGGGGGACCAACTCCATATAAATGCCCATGATTTTGGAATGACATGTTAGACGAGCACTTGTCCACATACTTTTAGCCATGTAGTGTGTATGGGAGTTGGCATTTTCTGTCACATGACCAGTCAGGTTCACAGTAGAGACACCTTGGAGTTTCCTGTACCGTTAGTTGTGGATTCTGGGTAACTGCCAAATCCAGAAGGGTGAAGTCTGGTCAGATGTACCCTTCATAGTACCCTGGGGGATGGGAGACCATAGTTCTAAAGGGTTGGTAGACAAACCCAAGGCAAGAAGGGAGGAGGACTTCCAGAACTCCAGGCTTCCCTAGTCAGAGGTCTCGCAGCCAGCCCGCTACACGTGCACCATCACTGGGCTTCCTCTCCAGCCACCTCCCCCCTCTCCACCTCAACTTCCAGCTCTGGTTCTGGTTCTGCAGGTGGTCCAGGCAGCTGGGCGATCTGGAACACGATGCCGATGCGTAGGTAGAACTTCCGTAGCACGGCCCGCAGTTCTGGGATTAGATCAACCTGCATGATCTCACACAGCAGAGGGTAGTACCTGGACGCATGGGCCTTGAACTGTGGAAAGAGAGAGAGACATAAAACATCTTCCTACAGATGAATCCCCATTCAAAGACAGGGTTAGGTCTTCTTGAACATATCACTGACAATGACCAAATCAGTGGCCTGTCTGAATGTTGTTAATGGTTGACATCCTTACCCTGTCGTCACTGATCTTCAGGACCTTGGTGAGGAAGAGGAGCAGCAGGTTGGTCCAGGCTTCTCTGTGGCTCTCTGATGTTAGAGTCAGGAAGTAGGCTACTGCCTCACTGCACACACTAGAGGGAAAGATCTTGATAGACTCATTGAGCTTATGAAAACTGTTCAGCGACACAGAATTAAGATGCGATTCACAAATTATTTAGCAGCAAGACTAAATTCACAACCAACATGAAATTATTTGACTCCACACCAGCTACAAGGATAGGAGCAGCTGTGACCTCTGACCTCTAACCCTCACCCTTTCCTCAAACAGAACCTCCATCTCTCCCTCCTGTCCCATCATCTCCTCCCTTCTTCACAGACCCCTTACAATCCATGAGCTAATCACCTCCGAAATATGTTTAGCCCTCGTAAGCACCTTGCTGGGAATCAACTCTGCATGTCGGCTGTCCTCTCTCCTCTACAATGCCGTGCTATACTAGTGTGGGTGTGTGCTGTCCTCTCTCCTCTACAATGCCATGCTATACTAGTGTGGTGTGTGCTGTCCTCTCTCCTCTGCAATGTCATGCCATACTAGTGTGGTGTGTGTGCTGTCCTCTCTCCTCTACAATGCCATGCTATACTAGTGTGGTGTGTGTGCTGTCCTCTCTCCTCTACAATGCCATGCTATACTAGTGTGGTGTGTGTGCTGTCCTCTCTCCTCTACAATGCCATGCTATACTAGTGTGGTGTGTGCTGTCCTCTCTCCTCTGCAATGCCATGCCATACTAGTGTGGTGTGTGTGCTGTCCTCTCTCCTCTACAATGCCATGCTATACTAGTGTGGTGTGTGTGCTGTCCTCTCTCCTCTACAATGCCATGCTATACTAGTGTGGTGTGTGTGCTGTCCTCTCTCCTCTACCATGCCATGCTATACTAGTGTGGTGTGTGCACACACATGTTTGTGATAGTCCAGTCCGTGAGCTCTCAGTCTCTCTCTCTTACACATGAATGGACATATCAGACTGACAACCTAAGAGTTTCCTGCTAATACAGATACTGGCTTCAATACAAAGACGAGACGATAGCTACTATGTGATACTGCAATAGAAAGACAAAGCGATGACAACTGACTGAGTAATAACAGCAACACAGAGTCTGTGGAGGTACAGACCTACTATACCCAGTATCCAGTGTAGTTGTTTCAGATATGTCACATTTAGACGAGTGCTCTGAATGACTGGAGAGAGTGAGAGTCATCGACGGAAGATACAACGACATCAACACAATCTGAATCAATCATTCTCTCTCAGGACCAATTTCTTTTGATTCCCCTCCTGCTGTGGCGGATATTGATGTTTTGCCTCGGCTACTGTGACTTCTCTATTCCCTAGATGGTGTAAACAGAAGCGTGAATGTCTCAGTCTCTCAGACAGCTGCGGTCAGGGTCAGGACAGAGCACAGCTGTCGAGATGTCTCCCCCTCCCCCCAGTCAATCCTGTTTCCCCTGTGATTACATGGACTGATCAATGCCCTCCCTCTCCCAGCAGCCCTTCATAAATAGCAGGCGTCTGACATGGCCTTGATTCCCCCTCTTCATGAAAAATAATGAAAGTTGTTAATGCTGTTAGATGGTGTAGATAGCTGCCTGCCTGGTTCTTAGTAATACTCCAGACATTCAATTTGTAAGATTTAAATAAAAGTCATCATGTTTGCCGGAGTTCTACCCACGACAAAGCAGCAAATTAGTTATGAAATATTTATGTAAATTAAAGCACATTCTGGGCATACTTCAGACACGTGAAAATAATGCCCCCCATATGACTGCCATTACACACAGCCCAATGAAGGAGGTTTACGAATGCAGTGAGAGGATGATTAAAGATGGTTGAGGAACAGTGAAAAGCTCATTAATGAGAGGATGATCAGAAATGGTGGAGGAACAGTGAAAAGCTCATTAATGAGAGGATGATCAGAAATGGTGGAGGAACAGTGAAAGGCTCATTAATGAGAGGATGATTAGGGATGGTGGAGGAACAGTGAAAGGCTCATTAATGAGAGGATGATTAGGGATGGTGGAGGAACAGTGAAAGGCTCATTAATGAGAGGATGATTAGGGATGGTGGAGGAACAGTGAAAGGCTCATTAATGAGAGGATGATTAGGGATGGTGGAGGAACAGTGAAATGCTCATTAATGAGAGGATGATTAGGGATGGTGGAGGAACAGTGAAAGGCTCATTAATGAGAGGATGATTAGGGATGGTGGAGGAACAGTGAAATGCTCATTAATGAGAGGATGATTAGGGATGGTGGAGGAACGGTGAAAGGCTCGTTAGTGAGAGGATGATTAGGGATGGTGGAGGAACGGTGAAAGGCTCGTTAGTGAGAGGATGATTAGGGATGGTGGAGGAACGGTGAAAGGCTCGTTAGTGAGAGGATGATTAGGGATGGTGGAGGAATGGTGAAAGGCTCGTTAGTGAGAGGATGATTAGGGATGGTGGAGGAACGGTGAAAGGCTCGTTAGTGAGAGGATGATTAGGGATGGTGGAGGAACAGTGAAAGGCTCGTTAATGAGAGGATGATTAGGGATGGTGGGGGAACAGTGAAAGGCTCGTTAGTGAGAGGATGATTAGGGATGGTGGAGGAACAGTGAAAGGCGCAGTGATCTAAGGCACTGCATCGCAGTGCTAGCAGTGCCACTAGAGATCCTGGTTCGAGTCCAGGCTCTGTCAGAGCCCGCCACGACCGGGAGACCCAAGGGGGCGGCACACAATTGGCCAACGTCGTCCGGGTTAGGGGAGGGTTTGGCCGGCAGGGATGTTCTTGTCCCATCACGCTCTAGCGACTCCTGTGGCGGGCCAGACGTATGCACGCTGACACGGTTGCCAGGTGTACGGCGTTTCCTCCGACACATTGGTGCGGCTGGGTTAAGCGGGCATGTCAAGAAGCAGTGCGGCTTGGCTGGGTTGTCTTTCGGAGGACGCACGGCTCTCGACCTTGCAGTGATGAGACAAGACTGTAACTACCAATTGGATACCACAAAATTGGGGAGAAAAAGGGGTAAAAGTTAAAAAAATAATAATAATAACAGAGCTGCACATGATCATTAAGGAGATCATGTTACTCTGCTCACTTAAAGAATGTTGTTTTCAGTGAAATTAAGCGTAATCTGAAACACTAATGACTTTCTATTCCCAGGTTGAGACAAAGGGACACAAAGCCAGGTGGAGATTAGCTGGAGATATGTGTTTGGTGTGAGTTAGGATTTATTGAGGTTTACATTGGCAGTAGTCAAACTAGCTATTCTAAGCAGCAGTCAAGCAATTCCCTGAGTTTAGCTTTCAGTAAGTCTGGTATATGGCCAAGTGTATTGTTTGAGAGCCTCCATACAGTGATATAGTAGTGGGGGCATGGCGGTCCTTCCTTACTTAAGCAGCTGTCTCTGGACTTCCTCCCAGGCAGTCTGACGGCTGTCATCAGTGTACATCCGGAACAGGATCCTCAGGCCACACGCCAGACTGCTGGTCTCCTGCTTCAGCAGATTGGGCTTTGACTTCCCTTTAAAACCTGGAACACACAGAGAGAGAGAGCGGTTGCTGTCTGTTACAGCCATTGAGGCCTGTCAACACTAGGGACGACATATGGGGCATTGTTCCAATTGTTCAGAGAGTTGCATTTGGCTCCAGGACAGATATACCGTGCTTCCTGAGGAATCTTAAGATTCAGAAAATCACTCTCCTACATGTAATTCTTGGAGTTTCCTCGAGTGGTGCACTGCAGGGCCACATAAAGACTATTCTCAGGTACACTGTACAGTGCATTCAAAAATAATTCAAACCCCTTTACTTTTTCCACATGGTGATGTTACGGCCTTATTCTAAAACTAATTTTTTATTTTTTATTCCTTCATCAATCTACACACAATACCCCATAATGACTAAGTGAAAACAGGTTTTTAGAAATCTTGGCACATTTATTACAAATTTAAAAAACAGAAGTACCGTATTCACATAAATATTCAGACCCTTTTCTATGAGACTCAAAATTGATCGCAGGTGCATCCTTCTAAAACTGTTTGAATGATGTATGTGAGTATAATAATAATAATAATAATAATAATAATAATAATGTATAACATATGGCAAGCAAAAACCTGAGAAAAAAATCCAAACAGGAAGTGGGAAATCTGAGGTTTGTAGTTTTTGAACTCAGCCCCTATCAAATACACAGTGGGATATGGGTCATATTGCACTTCCTAAGGCTTCCACTACATGTCAACAGTCTTTAGAACATTGTTTCAGGCTTCTACTGTGAAGGGGAGTCGAATGAGAGCTGATTGCGTCAGAGGTCTAGCAGCAGCCTCGATCTCGGTCATGCGCGTTCACATGAGAGGTATCTCCCGTTCCTTTGCTTTTCTACAGACAATGGAATTCTCCGGCTGAAACATTATTGAACATTTATGATAAAAAATTCTAAAGATTGATTCTATACTTAGTTTGACAAGTTTCTACGACCTGTAATATAACTTTTTGAACTTTTCATCCGAAGTTCGGCTGGAACTGAACTCGCGTTTGGATTTGTTTACCAAACGCCCTAACAAAAGAAGCTATTTGGACATAAATGATGGACATTATCGAACAAATCAAACATGTATTGTGGAACTGGGATTCCTGGGAGTGCATTCTGATGAAGATCATCAAAAGTAAGTGAATATTTAGAATGATATTTCTGACTAATGTTGACTGCGCAACATGGCCGATATTTCATTTGGCTGGTTATGCTTTTTCCGTAAAGTTTTTTGAAATCTGACACAGCGGTTGCATTAAGGAGAAGTGTATCTAAAGTTTCATGCATAACACTTGAGTATTTCTGTGAATTGATGTGGCTCTCTGCAAAATCACAGCATGTTTTTGAACTACTGAACATAACACACCAATGTAAAATGAGATTTTTGGATGTAAATATGCACTTTATCGAACAAAACATACATGTATTGTGTAACATGAAGTCCTATGAGTGTCATCTGATGAAGATCATCAAAGGTTAGTGATTCATTTTTATCTCTATTCTTTAACCAGTCCTAGACAGGTTAAAGAACTCAGGCCATGAGAAACAAGATTCTCTGGTTTGATGAAACCAAGATTGAATTTTTTGGCCTGAATGCCAAGCGTCACGTCTGGAGGAAACCTTGCACCATCCCTACGGTGAAGAATGGTGGTGGCGCAATCATGCTGTGGGGATGTTTTTCAGCGGCAGGAACTGGGTGATTAGTCAGGATCTAGGGAAAGATGAATGGAGCGAAGTACAGAAAGATTCTTGATGAAAACCTGCTCCAGAGCGTTCAGGACCTCAGACTATGGTGAAGGTTCACCTTCCAACAAGACAAAGACCCCAAGCACAAAGCCAAGACAACACATGAGTTGCTTCAGGACAAGTCTCTGAATGTCCTTGAGTGGGCAAGCTTGAGCCTGGACTTGAACCCGATCGAAGATCTCTGGAGAGACCTGAAAATAGCTGTGCAGCGACGCTCTCCTTCCAATCTGACAGAGCTTGAGAGGATATACAGCAATGAATGGGAGAAACTCCACAAATACAGGTGAGCCAAAACTATAGCTTTATACCCAAGAAGACTCGAGACTGTAATCGCTGCCAAAGATGCTTCAACAAAGTGCTGAGTAAAGAGTCTGAATACTTATGTAAATGTGATATTTCAGTTTATTTTATTTTTTATACATTTGCAAAAATGTTTAATAACCTGTCTTTGCTTTGTCATTATGGGGTATTGTGTGTATATTGATGTAGAAAAAAAATATTTAATCAATTTTAGAGGCTGAAACATAACAAAATGTGGAAAAGTAAAGGGGTCTGAATACTTTCCGAATGCACTGCCTGTGCTCCGGTGCAGGGCAGTGACCCACCTGCCTTCCATAGAGTGGTCCTCTGCTCGTTGCTAGAGTTGAAGGCCTTGGCGAAGCGGTGGGACTCCAACAGGCAGTCCAGCAACTTAAACAGCTGTTCTGAGGTCAGGTAGCGGTACATTCCTTGGTCCTGAGTCTCGACACGGACGTCTGCCGCGTCCAGAGCATCTCTCTGGACAGGACAAACACAAGCTTCAGAGAACTTTCCCAGAACATTCACACAACCAAACACAAACAGAGCCTTCACATATCACTGATTTGTATGACACATACTTCCCTCCTTCCCTGACATTCACTAGAAGAACATACAGTATAGACATTTCACATTTTCAAGGATCAGGACAGTCCATACAGCCAAACTTTTGAACACACATTTTTTGCAAGGAATGTGTCCTTCCACCAAGTCCCGAAGCAGTGATACCTCTCATCCTCCACGTAGGGGTGGGAGTGAGACGTTACCTGTGCAGCAGCGAGGTTCTCAGCATCCTCCTTCCTGCTGGTTGCAGGGAAGAAGACCATGTTGTCTATGGTCTGGATCAGCTCCAACTGCACTACACACTTAATGAGCAAGCCTGAGAATAACGTCTGCTCCTGGATCTCTGTGGAACGACCACGCACACACGCGCGCACACACACACACACACACACACACACACACACACACACACACACACACACACACACACACACACACACACACACACACACACACACACACACACACACACACACACACACACACACACACACACACACACACACACACACACACACACACACACACACACACACACACACACACACACACACAGTGAGCATAGGTTTGAAAAACACTCCAGTGGTAGGTGTAAAAGGGACACTAACTTGCTGGAGTCCGGGTTCTGGGGCTGTCCTCACACATGCCTGCGCTGTACTGACCCTGCCGCCGGGTCTCCATGGCAACCCTCTCCGCACTGTTGATGGAACGCTGGTCCTCGGAACGGGACTGGATGTCCACTGAC